>NC_047153.1:465869-490869 GCF_009819705.1 Hippoglossus hippoglossus | reverse complement strand
GCAGTGAACATGTATCTGTCAGCAGTGTCGAGGCCGGAGCCGGGCCCAGCCTGAGGCGCAGCCGCCGTGGTGATGGTGTTGAACTCAGGTGACGTCGTCATGGATCAGGTCGAGGGTGAACGTGTCGGGAGGAACAGGGACCTGTTGGAGCCAGATGTCCGAGCAGATCCACCTAAAACCACCAGCGGCTCTGCTGCAACAACCAGATTGTCGGCCAAGAGTAGCAATGTTGCCAAGAAGGAGAAGGTGTCCCACAACGGACTCCCAGCCCAGTCGACCAGCACCCTGGTAGAGAGGAGGTCATCATCATCATTAAAAGGTGGGGCCACGCCCAGACCCCTGCTCCGCCGTCCCCTCAGCCTGGATATGACGCCCCAGCGCCTACGAGGGTCTCAGGAGCAAATTGCGGACAGGCGGATATTGAAGCCTCCTTGGCGAAGCGGATCTGTGGTCCCCTCGCCCCCGGCACGCAGCCTGACCAGCCCCAGCCTGGGTGCAGGCGGATGGATGCGGCGGAGTGAAAGCACCTGCTCAGTCAACTACCCCCTGGGGTACCGGGCAAGCAAGGGGCAACTGCGACCTGCCGTCTCACTGCCCCACATAGCTAAACAGGTGGGGGGCACGACGCTACCTACGTCCACCAGGCAGTGTTTGCTCATTGCCCTCAGACCTCTGAACTTGGAGCAGGAGAAGCAGACGTTCTTTCAGTCCGACTACAAGTACGAGCCTCAGTTTGAGTATGCCCAGCCTGAGCCGAGGAGCATGCTGGAGAAGTACCAGGAGGGCTCGGGCCTCTTCCTCCAACAGGTGGGGTTCATCAGGATCAACACCTAAGACATGATGATGCTGAAGGTGATGATAAGGATGATGACTTCTCTGTTTCTCTGCAGGCCGTTGGAATCATGGAGTGCGTCCTGAGGAAGTTTGGCTCCTATGAGAGCTTTGAGGAGGTGACGGGTGGGAACGTGCTTCCTAAGAGTCAGGTCTGGGCGGCTGTACGTAAATACCTGCAGAAAGAAGGCTGTGTGGGAGAGGTGAGTGCAGAGATTACAGATCAGCTTGAACCAAACACCACAGCCGGCTGCGGGAAAGAAGTTTCAGTGGCCAACACAGGATGAATGTGATTTGTGTTACCCTGAAAGTTCAGCCACGCTGCCTCTGGATCCTCAGTTCTGTTCTAACAGTAACAGACAAACTCAGTTTTACAAACATTTTTTACTTTCAATGCTTTAAAAATCTGAATTAGCTAAACAGCTGATCAATTTATTTCCTGCACAAAATCTCAGAAATGATAATGATGACGATAATAAAGACCTGTTTTTCATGTGCATAAGATTTTCTCATTTAAAATGATGTAGATTAAGAAAAGAACCAGATTTTAATGTTAAAATCTTAATTCACACTGAAACTAAATACTGAGTAATGTTTCTACTGATGTATGGGTTTATATATAAACACATTATATACTCATACATTGTAGATATTCATACTGTAAATAAAAATGTAGAAGACAGTGAGGAAGTGTCTGAAACCTGTCTTCTGTGTAGTGACCAGCAGGGGGCGACTCCACTGGTAGTTTCTATAGAAGTCTATAGAAAGTGACTTCTCACTTTATAACGTCAGTAAACATTCAGGAGTTTCTGTCTCAGTCTCTAGTTTCAAGTCTTCTTCAAACAGCTGATGTTCATTTAGTGAATTATGATCATTTAGAGTCAAACAGACCATAAAGCACCGGATGTGTTGGGGGGGGGGGATACCACAGTGTGATTGACAGCTAGCACCGTCCAATGGGTGACATCACGGTGACGGTTGATACCATTTCACAATTAACATTAAAACACAAAAGAATCATGAAATGCTCAGTGTGTTTCGAGGTATGAACTAAAGCAGGAGTTTGTCGAATCCTTTTATCTCTTCTGGTTCTTTGATGTTTCTGCCTTGTTCTAAATGACCTGCAGCTCAGACACGATTCGTGGGAAAAGACGTCATTTTCCTGGAACATGTTTCCTGAGATTATCTGTCACTGGCACAAATCAAATAAAGACACAAAGGGGAGTTGATGAAATGTCACCGGAGATGAAGATGATGAAGATGATGAGGATGATGTCGTCTCTGTGTGTTTGTGTCTTCAGGTGGTCGTGCGTTTGTCTGACGAGCTGCTGTCTCAAGCGGTGATGGTGGTGGAGAGCTGTCGTCCCACTCTGACCATTAACCTGGCGAGGGCTCGGCAGCACTGGCTGGAGGGGATGCTGCGACATGAGATAGGTACGCTGCCGCTCACGTTAGAGGCCTCACAGGCGCTCCTCGGGGGAGGGGCTGGGGGGAGGGGCTGAGGTGAGGGGCTCGGGGGAGGGGCTCAGGGGAGGGGCTGGGGGAGGGGCTCATGGGCTGGGGGGAGGGGCTCAGGTGAGGGGCTGAGGTGAGGGGCTCGGGGGAGGGGCTCAGGGGAGGGGCTGGGGGGAGGGGCTCAGGTGAGGGGCTCGGTGGAGGGGCTCAGGGGAGGGGCTCAGGGGAGGGGGAGGGGCTCGGTGGAGGGGCTGGGGGGAGGGGCTCAGGGGAGGGGGAGGGGCTCAGGGGGAGGGGCTCCACTAACCTTTGTGTGTATCTTTCTTCTGGGGCCGTTTGCCCTGATTCGTTCTCCCTTTACTTCAGTAAAGTGATATTTTAGACGACAGTTTGCCTCCGAGCTTCAGCGTCAGTTCCATAAAGAGGAAGAATCACAGACTGTCAGTAAAGAAGTGACCACTTCCTCCACACGAAAACACCAACGCTTCCACCTTGATTCCATTTTCTGTTCAGATACATAAACTAACTGTAGCTGTGCGACTGTCGCAGCCCGAGGAGCCTCATTATGACCTATACTGCAGCCAGACACCAGGGGGGGATCAAGACACTGTGGCTTCTTTTCCAGGACCTGTCATGTCGTCCATCTTTATTTGCAGTGTATGTTTCCTCAGGGACACATTATCTACGAGGCGTCAACAACAACCTGCAGCTGTGGGCCACCTCGGACGGCAGGAAGCAGTTTGGCCTTAAACCGGCCAACCCCACGGAGGAGGGCCTGGCCAGCCTGCACAGCGTGTTGCTACGGAAACAGCCCTTCCTGTGGCGAGCGGCGCTGCTCTACTACACCGTGCATCACGCCGCCAACATGAGCTTCAGACAACTGTTCAGCCACATCGCCCGATTCGTCCAGGACCCCGACGTCCGCTGGGAATACTGCCTGAGAGCCAAGAGGGGACAGACGGACACCTCGCAGCCGGGTGGGACACACAGACACACACACACACACACTCACAAAGACACACACAGACACACACACACACACACACACACAGACACTCACACTTCTAATGTGTCCTGACTTTTTATTCTCCCTGTGTCGCCTGTGGTGTGTCGTTTGTCGTCTGTTGTCGTGTGTTGTGTGTCCTGTGTTGTGTGTCTCTCAGGTTGCTTCAGCAAAGATCAGGTTTATCTGGACGGAATTCTGCGGATTCTTCGGCATCGAAGGTCGATCGACTTCAAAATGTTGACGTCTTTAGGAAAGGTCGGTGTAAATGATTATTTCTTCATTGTCTGACACAGAATAACACGATGACCTTCTGATCGACATGTTGTACGAACCCTCTGTGGAGCGTAACCCGACCTCAGCACTCAGCCTCCGCTCACTAACCGTCCTCTTCCTCGCCACAGGTGTCGTACGAAGACGTGGAGAGGCTGCGACACCTGGCGGCGCTCCAGCGGACCAGAGTCCCACACTTCATGCGAGACCAGGAGCGTTACCGGCAACATCTGGATCATATCGTGGCCGTCAACGAACTGGACGACTCCGCACTGCAACATCTGCTGCCTTGAGTGTCTCGGCAGCGTCTGAAGCCAAGAAGAGGAAGACGACCCCGAAGGATGCCGGGACACTGACTGTGTCACGTGACTCCCTGAATATCACGTAATATGTGGGCGATCTTTGTAAAACTTGAATGATACAAACAAAAAGGGACGAACACACTAACACCTCTTAGCTACATGTTCACTTTCGTCTAATGCATGTCCACAAGCCCCGCCCCCCCGCCGCCTTTACTCCCACTATAACGTTACCTCAACACTGCGACGCTACGATGTAATAAACATGATATATGTAGACACATTTCATGTACATATTTAAACCTACATAATCACACAGGATTTTTACTTTGACAGAACAAACTGAATGTCTCTGGTTTAGCTTTATAGCTTCTTTTTTAGTCACCGTTTTTTACGCCTTCGATTATTTGCATTTTAAAAAGGACACCAAGGACCCTTGGACCTCTTCAACGCCCCGAGGAGCTGAGGCCATGAATCTCAAGTGCCAGTGGACTCAGTCAAATCTTCAATTTTTCCCCGGGAGCTTCTCAAATATCAGTGTTATTAAAACCAGTGGTGTTATTTCTGTGAGGTCAGAGTCCTTGGTGCCCTTTGGAGATTTGAATATCAATATGCTACTGTGATGTGACCCGTCCCCGAGCTCCCACCTCTGCGCAGCAAACTCATTTTATTTTGCAACGTTAAAGGAACAGTTCAGCGTTTTGGGAAACGTGCGTCTTGTCCCAGTCGTCAGCATCAGGGGCAGTTTGAGTTCAGCATCTTGCTCATGGACACTCAAGCCAACTGAAGGAGTCAGGGATCGAACCAGCAGCCTCCTGGTTTCTACCTCCAAAGCGACAGCCAACTCTAATATTACTGTGTTTAGTTTGTTATTCTGCTCGTCAAATCAGACCACTGCTTCAAATCAACTGTTACTGATCAACAGCGCCCCCTGCAGCCAATCATGGTGATTAAACGTGTTGGTCTCTGTCTGAGTGATGAAGAGTCTCAATGTGTTGACTCTGACTGGGTCGTCCCTCTGGATATTACCCATGATCCTCTGCTTCCTGACACTGAAGAGCTGCAGCTGGAACAAATCCACCAAACTCTGTTCAGAACTCTTCATGTTTTAACAGTTTCCTGCTGAATATTGGAGATAAACTCTGGTTTTTAATACCTTCTGAGTCTTTTGAACTGATCTCAGTTCAGCTTCACTCTTCAACTTGCTGTCTTCTCCAACAAGAAATTGAATGAGCACATTTCCCAAAATGTCAAACTGTTCCTTAAACTTATAGAAAAAGTGCCTCAGTGGCATCTTTTATAAACCGTCGGGCTCTTTGTGACGCAGCCAAACTTAACCGTCCGTCAGACACGTCTCTGGCTGAGGAGGAGGGGCGTGTTGTGGGCGTGCCTTCGGTGGGTGTCGAGCTCATCTGCTGTAGTTAGCCGTGTATTTGTTGGCTGCTTTTTACTGTTTTTGACTCTTGTCATGTCGGTCGTTCTGGGCCACGTCGTCTGTGAGCAGCATCAGCAATGACACACTGAAGAAATCACAGATTTGTTTAAGTCGCCAGTTTTTAACTTCAAAACCTCGACTAAAATGTGAACCCCACTTCTTTGATGCATTTTACATCCATGGGTTTGAGGGTGAAACTGACCCTCGCCTGCTGACCTCACCGGCCTCAGCCCACTCGCCTGAACGACTGCACTCAGTGTTTGTAACGCACGAATGTTGCACAAGTGTTTTATGTTCTGGGAAATTTCCAGTTTATTTATTAAAAGTGCACAAAGTGAATGAGCTCTGTGGTGATTTTGTTTCATGATGCATCAACGACATCAACTCCAGAAGCTGCTGCTGACAATCATCACATTTAACTTTTCAGTGTCAACAATGATTCTCTCAATTCAATCAAACTGCATCACACTCAAATATCACTTCTTTAAATATCATCTTTCCCATTAAGGCCTAAAAACCTGTATTTCAAAAACATTTACTGTGGATCGAGTAGAAAAGTCAGAATCAGTCTCACGTGGACCTACATTAAACTATTTGAAAAGACTTTGATGTTAAAATCTGAAAAACCTCATTAATCCAATAATTTTGGCTTTAAAAAAAAAAAACTGCCAGTTAATTGAACACAACTACTTTTATTCTGAAAAGAAAAGACGTGTTCTGTTAAATTACAGGTTTCTGTAGAAGTTAAAGTTCAATTCAAAACTTAACGCAGAATGAAACTAAACTTTTGTTCACTAAATATTACATCAGCAGCATTTATATAAAGGATCAATGGATTAACCAAATCAAAATGTTTTTATTTATCACTGATCTGAGCTGATGGGTCCGACTGAAACGTTTAATCATGTGACACAAAAACATTTACAACTCAAACATTTTGGGACTTTTGTGAATCAAATGAAAAACGTCTGACACTGGAGTTTAAATAAAAACGGTTTATTCTCTTTCAATATAGCTTTTGTTCTATCCATAGCAGAAAAGAGCCTCGGTGCCTCTCAGTGCTAAAACCTGGGACTGGAGCTCAGGTCACTGCAGCGTCGTAGTGACCACAAACGTTTTTACAGCAACGACAGCGGCTCGATACTGATCCAACAACAGTCACTTAGCTCATTTTAAAAACAGGGGTGTGTTGGGGGGGAGGAGGAGGAGGAGCGTTGGGAGTCAGATCTGATTTCAGATCTGATTTATTTGCGACTTGGACCGAGCGGCGTAGTTTCCCCGGGCTTTGTTTTTTGTGGAGACATTAAATCTGTGCATGGTTCTGTGTGTTGACATCTTACTCCAGTATGGCTGTTGATGTGGAGGCTTCTGCCACGAAAAGGTCACAAGTTGAGGTAACAAAGATTCTTCCTGAAAGGACGAAGGGAAAAAAGGAAAACAGAAAAATCTAACACCAACAGTGAGAATAGAATGATAAGAATAACTCTGTTCATGTTTCTGATAAAAGTACATCACAGTATCAAAGAACAAAGGTTCCGGTTGAAATGAAAACGACACGATTAGAGTTTTGTTTCTTTAAAATAACAAACACGAAGAGAAGAAGAAGAAATTCTGCTCCAACAATTCATTGATCAATAAAAACTACTCGTGTCATATGTTTAAAACAGTGAGTTTGAGTTCAGTGTCTTTCTGTCCACAGGTCTGCACGTGTGTGTGTTACCTGCTCTCTGCTCATCATGTTGCATTGGAGCTGCTTAATGCCTTTGTGCCGTCGGTGTTGGCGTTTGCGTGTTCCTTCACCACAGGATCTGATGGACAGACACTTCATCAGCACAAAACTATCTTCATTTCAACCATCACGTTTAGATTCAGAAAATCCATCAGATCGGTCTTTTAATAGATGTTTTACAATCACAGACTTCTGCTGTAAATGTGCGAGGGGGGGGGTGGAGACGCTTCCCGTGACCAGCAGTCGTGCTCTCCACACACGGCGTGCAGCAGCGGCACTTACAGAAGTACGGGTGCTGCATGGCCTCGGCCGCCGTCAGCCTCTGCTGGTGGTCGTAGCGCAGCAGCTTGTCCAGCAGGTCCAGAGCCTCTGGACTCACCAGGTGCTGGTTCTCTGATTGGATGAACTGCTCCCAACGCTTCCGTGTTTGCCTGAACACAGAGCGCAACCTTTAACGTGACTGAACCTGACGACTATTAACCACAGTAAACAACACCAGGCGCCTGGAACTAAAGCAGCTACATTATTATAAAACATATACTGAATATTATCAATAATATCTGTGCTTTGAAACATCTTCTGTGGAGGAGAAAAGCCTCCTCTCAGTGGAAGGAGGTAAATACACGATCAAATTAAAAAACATCAAGCTTCGAGTACGAGACTCATTCAGTCAATACTCAAGTATTGTTATTGATTAATATTCACAAAGTCCCAACTCAGATTTAATTTTTCTTCAGATTTAAATGTTGAGTCTATGTGAGAAAAGCAGCCTGAATCATTGAGTAAGAAGAGACGCTGCTCCAGCTGCGGAGGACAGACGTGTGCTCGGCTCCTACTCACTGTCCCAGCAGGTCTTTAAAGCGAGTGTCCAGTTCTATGTGATACTTGTGCAGGTAACCGAAGAGCTCGTCGGTGCCGAGAACCTTAGCGATGCGGACCAGCTGGAAAACAAGATGCAGCTTCAGGACATGAATCACAAGTTGAATTGTAAGTAAAACTGATTCAAAACCCAATGGGCCGGATGGAATGAAATTCTTCTAACTGAGCTGTGGATGCTAATTGGTGTTTACAGCGGCCAATAGCTGTGAATGTGTGTCAGTCAACACAGGGACACAGGACTCAACCTGGAACGTGGATTCTTACTGTGTCACTTGTGTTTAGATGCAACATAAGTTCTGAAGAAGCGACGGTTTGTGATGCGTTACCTGATCGTAGTTGTCCTGGCCATGAAAAAATGGCTCCTTCAGGAAGATCATGCTGGCCAACATGCAGCCCAGACTCCACATGTCCAAACTATAGTCATACATCTGGGAAGAAACAGGACGAGTCAAACACAAAGAAGCTTTGCTAACAGCCGAGGAGTGAGTCACTGTATCGGCCGGTACCTGATAGTCCACTAGCAGCTCAGGGCCTTTGAAATAGCGAGACGCTACCCTGACATTGTATTCCTGAGCGGGATGGTAAAATTCTGCCAAACCCCAATCTATGAGACGTAGCTGCAACAAAGACAAGAGAACAGATCGTAACAAGGTGAGACATCCTCTGTTAACCACCATCAAGAGGAAACTCTGAACGTAGAAGCTACAGAGTCCCATGTGAGGATCCTTCTCCCAGGACACACGTACAACAGATGCTGCGTGGAACTTTGAACATTGATGAGAAAAGACAGCGTCAAACACAAACTAAGAAGTTTATCAATGTTTAAAGTATTTGTACATAAGAAAGTGGAAACTACTTGTATTGATAATAAACCATCAGCTGCCACAATGATCACTACACACAACAGGAGTCTCTGATGCTGGTTGAACTGGAAACAGCCACATGATTATTCACTTTCATGCAAAGACGTTGATGAAAACATTCACACCAATTCTATCATATGCATCCTTCTTGTGGTCAGAATAGCTTAGCATAAAGACTGCAAGTGAAGGGAAACAGCTAGCCTGACACTTCGTATCCAGCTCTAGACAATAAAGTCTCTCAAGTGAGCACTATGGTGGCGTATCGGGGGTTTTAAATAGAGTTCAGGACGACACATTGAAAAAACTGACTGAACCACTTCTTAAAGCCATAAAAAGTCAAACCAGTAGAGTGATGGTACCTTTCTCAGCTGGTGGTCGATCATCACGTTATGGGGCTTCACGTCTCTGTGCATGATCCCCATACTGTGACAGTAGTCCAGAGCCTGAAGGAAAAGACAGAGACGTGTTCGATACCATCATCTGTTCTCTTCTTAGTTTTCAGTCTGATCAAACATCAGGAATAAGGATGAAGCGCTTTTACCTTGAGCAGCTCATACATGTAGAATCTGATGTCATAGTCTGTCAGCTTCTGGTAAAGCTCCTGTCAAACAGAGCAAAGTCGTTACGTCAGGTGACAGCAACAGTTCAACAGGTTTCTACACATGTTCAACATTAACTGGAGGGTTAATAATGGATATCAATGCGTTTGCATGGATGGTGACTGCTGCTAGTCTTGCATGTGTGATGTCGGCCAAACAGAAAGTACCTTAAAATCTGTGTTATTGATGCACTCAAAGACAAGCGCTGGTGTTCTGGACTGCAAAGAGAGGACAACAAACTTAACTGAGGAGAACAGCAGGTAGGTGGAGATCATTACGCACACGTCAGACACACAGTTACAAGCATGACTGGATTATCGCTGCCGACATGCCAACGTGCAGCCCAGCTCCTGGCTCCTCGCACTCACCACGGGGTCTTTGACTGTGTCCACCAGGCGGATGATGTTGGTTCCTCCACGCAGGTTTTCAAGAATTTTGATTTCCCTTTTGATTTTCTTCTTCTTGACGGGCTGTGAACAAAAGAGTGTTTGAAATAATGATCCACATTCAGGGAATAGTGGAGCTACAGGGTTTTACAATGTTCTTTAGGCCTTTTATCTACTGTTAAGCTGATAGTGAGCTGAGCTCTCTGCTAGATCACGATTACTTCAGACGGGGCGATGCACCTTTAAGCTGCAGACACACTTGACAGATTGGTCGTTGTGTGATTGTGGTGAATTGTGTCACCAGTGAGAAACACGAGAGTTCTTAAAGCGACTTGTTGCCTCCAGGAGAACCTCTTTGGACTCGTGGAGGTTTCTCCTCTCTGCTCCCTCATTGAGGACATGAAGACGAGCCACCAGTTCACTCTCCAGCTCGAACCATGGAGCTCCGGACACGTCAATCAGCAGGAAACCGAACATAGACTAAGCTCAAGACTACATATTTTAAATTCCAACAGGTCATTACATGTCGAACATAAACCACACGCACGTTTGTTAGAATTTAGAATAAAAAAGCCCGACATCAACTTGGTCTCACATAGAAGAGGGAGGCCGAAACTCACCTTGAGGATTTTCACCACCACCTTCTCGTTGTTGGTCACATTTATGGCCTCGAACACTTCACTGTACTTCCCTCGACCCAGTTTACGAACCAGCTGATAATTGTCTTGATTGCTGAAGAGAAGGAGCAGAAACATTTAGCAGAAATTACACAGTGAGTCAGTTTCAGCGTAAACACAAGAACACGTCGGCTGCAGCACTAAAGAACCTCACGTTTGGTGATGTTATGAGGAAACGCATTGTAATTATATTGAAATCTTAACTATTTTTTCAATGAACCAGCTAATTGATGAGACGACGACAGATTGTGAAAGATGTTTGTGTAATGTTGAGATTTCTTATGGCCGCTTAATAAAGGAAAAAGCTGTTGACATTTTCATTTAATACTAATACCTTAATAATTCCATAGTGTTGTCCGATGGTAAATCTGCAGAAGGTGTAACAGACACTGACTCATCAGCTGAATCTACCTCCACTGACTGTGATTGGTGACGTGGTTGTTTTCACCGTGTAAAACTCTTAATAACCGCGTTCGACTTGATGCAGCTCTGACTTAATGTGATGCATGCTGGTCCACACACACACACACACACACACACACACACACACACACACACACACACACACACACACACACACACACACACACACACACACACACACACACACACACACACACACACACACACACACACACACACACAGACAGACAGACAGAAAGTTGTGGCTGTGACACATTCTAGCTGCAAAGTTCTTCTCTCAGTGATGAAGAAATAACATAAATAGATTTGCAATTTGTTAACTGATATATATCTTCAACATTTTATCTCAAAACCTCTTCATCTAGATACCTCTGTAAACAAAATGAAGTGTACCTCCAGTTTGGCACATGTGCGTCATAGTCCCAGTACTCTCTGTTCTTCTGTGTGTTGACATCGGTGTACACCCGAGCCTTGCTGCTGGCCGGCGTGGATCCGGGCATCGCTAGCTTTGAGGCTCCGTGTCGAGGACCTCCTGCAGAATACTTATCGGCTCGATACTGGAAGGAAGCGCAGCGACTCTCCAGAATACGTGGCTCTAAGATCCCGCTGCCGTGCTTACCATCGGCTTTGGCTGCTTGTGGCCTCAGGTGAAAGGCGTCGGGCCGTTCTGACGCAGATGTGGTGCAGACTGACAGAGCTACGAGGATCGAGTGCGAGAAGCCCCTGAGCAGGATGTTGGGCAGGATGGGATGAAGAGCCGCCAGCTGCAGAGACGAAGAGGAACGAGTTTAAATCAAGGATCCAGAAACAATGAAGTCTGAACATGGAGTTAGAAAATATTTACTGAATGAATGACATGCGATTAATGTCATTACCTTTAATTATCATGTCATTATTACATCTTGTGGTTATGTTCTGCTCGCCTTGTGCCACTTACTCTAATTTGTCTTTTATGGAGCGTTTGCTGTCTTTTAGATTTGGTCACACAATAAACACCTGAATAAAGGGCTGAAACTCCGTCAGCTGGAAAACACTGGCTCATTCACAGAAACGCTGATTAATGTGTGTTGTCCTGATAAAGTTCAGAGTTTAACTCTGTGAAAATACCAAAATTCTATTTCATTGTTTTTTCCTCCAAACAAACCAAATCTGAGGACGTGTGGATCAGCACCATCGAGATCTGGACTGGATTCACACCGTTTAAAATCACAGGTTCACATTGTCAATGCTTCAATTCAGGAAAAAAAAAGGAAGTGAAATTTCCCTGTGTGATCCATATCACACAGATCCGATCAATAAGCTTTGTATTAACACGTGTTAAACATGGAGACAAGAATCAACGAGAACAAACTACCAGTTTGTGACAGGAGTCAGTCTCCTGTGTCTTTTAAATCCCGTCAGGACCAACAACCACTTCAACCTTTTCCTTTTACAGAGCTCAGAAACGTTTCCTCTGGTTCCCGACTGTAAGAAGCACTTTCCTCACTCGCTCATACATGGACTGGATAAACATGAAGGCTGCTCAAATCTCAAGATTCAGATGAAACATTTATCTATCTTCTATTTGAACTGAATAAAAAAGCTTTTTATCTGCTTCTAAACATAAACCGCTGTTTATACTAGATGAACAGAGAAAACACTACAATCTACAGACAAAGGTTTGAGACAGATACGAGTCTGGGTCCTGTTCATATTTCATTTTCTCCATCTGGTTCACAGGACACAAGAGTCAACTCATAAACCAGCTCATCTACACTCAGAGTTTGACTCAGTCACCGAGTCAACACCGAGAAACACTGAGAAACACAGCGACACAATAAGAAACAATAAGAAACATTAAGAAACACAGAAACATTAAGAAACATTAAGAAACAATAAGAAACATTAAGAAACATAGAAACAATAAGAAACATTAAGAAACACAGAAACAATAAGAAACAATAAGAAACATAGAAACAATAAGAAACATTAAGAAACATTAAGAAACAATAAGAAACATTAAGAAACATAGAAACAATAAGAAACATTAAGAAACATTAAGAAACACAGAAACAATAAGAAACATTAAGAAACACAGAAACAATAAGAAACATTAAGAAACATAGAAACAATAAGAAACATTAAGAAACATTAAGAAACACAGAAACAATAAGAAACATAGAAACAATAAGAAACATTAAGAAACATTAAGAAACACAGAAACAATAAGAAACAATAAGAAACACAGAAACAATAAGAAACATTAAGAAACATTAAGAAACATTAAGAAACACAGAAACAATAAGAAACAGAGAAACATTAAGAAACATTAAGAAACAATAAGAAACATTAAGAAACACAGAAACAATAAGAAACATTAAGAAACACAGAGAAACAATAAGAAACAATAAGAAACACAGAGAAACAGAGAAACATTAAGAAACAATAAGAAACATTAAGAAACAATAAGAAACATTAAGAAACAATAAGAAACAATAAGAAACATTAAGAAACAATAAGAAACATTAAGAAACAATAAGAAACATTAAGAAACAATAAGAAACAATAAGAAACAATAAGAAACATTAAGAAACATTAAGAAACAATAAGAAACACAGAGAAACAGAGAAACATTAAGAAACAGAGAAACATTAAGAAACAATAAGAAACATTAAGAAACAATAAGAAACATTAAGAAACAATAAGAAACAATAAGAAACAATAAGAAACATTAAGAAACAATAAGAAACATTAAGAAACACAGAAACAGAGAACCCTTAGCGTGACAGGTGTGGTGGTAAATCCCGTTCCCCTGGCAGAACCGGAGCTCAGACCCAAACCTGTGTCACGACCCGGGGCCTTTTCCAGCCGCTGCACGGTTCTAGTTACACTCCATTTTAAACTGGTTCACATTAACCTGACTGGTTACCGACCAGTTAGCACGATAATGAACCCAGTCTGTGAGCGGGAGCATCACTAACGACGAGTTAATCTAAAGCTAACTAGCTAGCTGCTAGTTACGCTGAGCTAGCTTACTTAGCATCAGATCAATGCTACATCTCGAGCCGCATCGGCCGCACAGATGGAGAATCCACCGTGAGAACACATTTTATTCAGATTGAGAAACACCTCCAGGCTCCGGACGCTCCGGCGGCGCCGGTAACAATCAGATGTAGAAGCGGTAAGGAGGCTACAGCTAGCCGGCTAACCTCGTCGTAGAAACACCGGAGCTCAGAGGAAGTTAGCTCGTTAGCACCGGCGGGACGTTTCTCTCCGCGTAGCACCGACGCTCCAGCGGCTCCTGGGTCACTGAAGAGCCGGGGAACAGCCACTCACTGTGGGATCAGCTGCTGCAGGGTCGAGGCTGGAGCTGGAGCCGGAGCCGGAGCTTCGTTAGCGGCAGGATGATCTGCCCTCTGCGGTAAACATCCCCCGGAAGTGAACCCGCAGCCTCGGTGACCTGACAGTGGTTCACAGCGGGAGGTGGTTTATATTCTACATATACTCTACATTCTACATTCTATACTCTATACTCTACATTCCATACTCTACATTCTATACTCTATATTCTACATTCTATACTCTATACTCTACATTCCATACTCTATATTCTATACTCTACATTCCATACTCTACATTCTACACTCTATACTCTACATTCCATACTCTACATTCTATACTCTACATTCTATACTCTACATTCTATACTCTGCATTCTATACTCTACATTCTATACTCTACATTCCATACTCTACATTCTATACTCTATATTCTATACTCTACATTCTATACTCTACATTCTATACTCTACATTCTATACTCTACATTCTATATTCTATACTCTATACTCTACATTCCATACTCTACATTCTATACTCTACATTCTATACTCTATACTCTACATTCTATACTCTACATTATATACTCTACATTCCATACTCTACATTCTATACTCTACATTCTATACTCTACATTCTATACTCTATATTATATACTCTACATTATATACTCTGTATTCTATACTCTACATTCTATACTCTACATTCTATACTCTATACTCTACATTCTATACTCTACATTATATACTCTACATTCCATACTCTACATTCTATACTCTACATTCTATACTCTACATTCTATACTCTATATTATATACTCTACATTATATACTCTGTATTCTATACTCTACATTCTACATTCTATACTCTACATTCTATACTCTACATTCTATACTCTATATTCCATACTCTACATTCTATACTCTACATTCTATACTCTACATTCTATACTCTATATTCTATACTCTACATTCCATACTCTGCATTCTATACTCTATACTCTACATTCTATACTTTACATTCTATACTCTACATTCTATACTCTGTATTCTATACTCTACATTCTATACTCTATATTCTATACTCTACATTATATATTCTATACTCTACATTCTGTACTCTATATTCTACATTCTATACTCTACATTCTATACTCTATACTCTACATTCCATAGTCTATATTCCATACTCTACATTCCGTACTCTACATTCTATACTCTACATTCTATACTCTACATTCTATATTCTATACTCTACGTTCTATACTCTGTATTCTATACTCTACATTATATACTCTATACTCTACATTCTATACTCTGTATTCTATACTCTACATTCTATACTCTACATTCCATACTCTGTATTATATACTCTATACTCCACATTCTATACTCTACATTCCATACTCTATATTCTATACTCTACATTCTATTCTCTACATTCTGTACTCAATATTCTACATTCTATACTCTACATTCTATACTCTGTATTCTATACTCTACATTCTATACTCTACATTCTATACTCTATATTCTATACTCTACATTATATACTCTATACTCTATATTTTATACTCTACATTATATACTCTATACTCTACATTCTATACTCTACACTCTATACTCTACATGCTATACTCTACATTCTATACTCTACATTATATACTCTATACTATACATTCTATACTCTACATTCTATACTCTATATTCTATACTCAAAATTCAAGATTCTATACTCTATACTCTACATTCTACACTCTACATTCTATACTATATACTCTACATTCTATACTCTACATTCTATCCTCTATACTCAAAATTCAAGATTCTATACTCTATACTCTACATTCTACACTCTACATTCTATACTATATACTCTACATTCTATACTCTACATTCTATCCTATATACTCAACATTCAAGATTATATACTCTATACTCTACATTCTATACTCTATATTCTACATTCAAGATTCTATACTCTACATTCTATACTCTACATTCAAGATTCTATACTCTACATTCAAGATTCTATACTCTACATTTAAGATTCTATATTCTACATTCAAGATTCTATACTCTACATTCAAGATTATCTACTCTATACTCTACATTCAAGATTCTATACTCTACATTCAAGATTCTATACTCGATACTCTACATTCAAGATTCTACACTCTACATTCAAGATTCTATACTCTACACTCTATACTCTACATTCTATATTCTACATTCAAGATTCTATATTCTACATTCAAGATTCTATATTCTACATTCAAGATTCTATACTCTACATTCTGTACTCTATATTCTACATTCTATACTCTACATTCTATACTCTGTATTCTATACTCTACATTCTATACTCTGTATTCTATACTCTACATTCTATACTCTACATGCTATACTCTATATTCTATACTCTACATTATATACTCTATATTCTATACTCTACATTCTGCACTCTATACTCTACATTCTACACTCTATATTCTATACTCTACATTCTATACTCTACACTCTACATTCTATACTATATACTCAAAATTCAAGATTCTATACTCTATACTCTACATTCTACACTCTACATTCTATACTATATACTCTACATTCTATACTCTACATTCTATCCTCTATACTCAAAATTCAAGATTCTATACTCTATACTCTACATTCTACACTCTACATTCTATACTATATACTCTACATTCTATACTCTACATTCTATACTCTACATTCTATCCTATATACTCAACATTCAAGATTATATACTCTATACTCTACATTCTATACTCTATATTCTACATTCAAGATTCTATACTCTACATTCAAGATTCTATACTCTACATTCAAGATTCTATACTCGATACTCTACATTCAAGATTCTACACTCTACATTCAAGATTCTATACTCTACATTCTATATTCTACATTCAAGATTCTATATTCTACATTCAAGATTCTATATTCTACATTCAAGATTCTATACTCTACATTCTGTACTCTATATTCTACATTCTATACTCTACATTCTATACTCTGTATTCTATACTCTACATTCTATACTCTGTATTCTATACTCTACATTCTATACTCTACATGCTATACTCTATATTCTATACTCTACATTATACACTCTATATTCTATACTCTACATTCTGCACTCTATACTCTACATTCTACACTCTATATTCTATACTCTACATTCTATACTCTACACTCTACATGCTATACTCTATACTCCACATTCTATACTCCACATTCTATACTCTACATTCTATACTCTACATTCTATACTCTACATTCTATACTATATACTCTACATTCTATACTCTACATTCTATCCTCTATACTCAAAATTCAAGATTCTATACTCTACATTCTATACTATATACTCTACATTCTATACTCTACATTCTATCCTCTATACTCAACATTCAAGATTATATACTCTATACTCTACATTCTCTACTCTACATTCTATACTCTATATTCTACATTCAAGATTCTATACTCTACATTCAAGATTCTATACTCGATACTCTACATTCAAGATTCTACACTCTACATTCAAGATTCTATACTCTACACTCTACATTCAAGATTCTATACTCTAAATTCAAGATTCTATATTCTACATTCAAGATTCTATACTCTACATTCAAGATTCTATATTCTACATTCAAGATTCTATACTCTACATTCAAGATTCTATACTCTATACTCTACATTCAAGATTCTATACTCTATATTCTACATGTGGTTTTTCTATTAAAACACAACATAGAGCTATTTGTAAAGATCTGAGTTGTGGTAAGAACTTGATTGGAGCTCGTTAAGAAGTGTTTTAGTATCACGTCTGAAACCACACTGCAGTTTTATGTAGGTTTCACTCAACTGAATAACAGAAACACCACTTTAATCAGACAATGATCTGTAAATGTTCAGATGATCAATCAAACATCTGAGTAACTTTTAAAAATACCTTTGTTTACAGGTGAGAATCTGCTGCTTCCCCCAGTTTGATTAGAAACAGCTTTAGGAGCAGATCCACTGTGAACCTGGTGGAAGGAAGTGGTCTCGGTCAGAGAAGACGTTTTGTGGATCAGGCGGCAGATGAAATATTGCTTTTCACTTTCTGTAACATTGTGATAAACGTTTTTCAACCTTTTCCTTGATGATAGATCGTAATAAAAATATCTGCCATGTTTAGGAAACTGATATTAATGTGTAATTCAGTGCAGAACCAAACAATGTTAATTTCATTTGACCTTTGTGCCTCTGCAGCTATGATCTGGACTGAGTGACATCATTGTAAACATCACAGAATATGACACTGTCCTCTGGGACTCATATTTTTCAGTTTCCTGACATTTTATAGACAATAATCGATTGATAATGAAAACAATAAAAGTTCTTATAATAGTTTGCTGTGATGAAACGATGCACACCTGTTTTTATAAGGGTGGTTTATTTGAATTCTGTATACAATATGAACAGGACTCTATATCGATATCCATGTGTAAATCCAACACTTCATTACACTTGCTCATCCTCCTGCAGGAGCTTTTCATGTTGACTCACCAGGACTGAAATCACTGTCATTACCTTTGACTGTGATTTTGGAAACTCCAAAAACCTTCTTTTAAATATACTGCAAAGATTGTACAGAATATAGGAAGCCACACGTTAAACTAAAGTACATGTTTTCTTACTTTATCCCTGGTATTAACCAACACGCAAGTTGTAACTTTGAGGCTACGTGGACTCATCTGCTGAGCGTCTGGTGTGGACCAGGAGGCGGAATCCTGTGAGGATGTAACAAGGCCAATTCATCAAAATAAAAAAACATGACTTTTGTTAGATCTAATCGCACAGTCACTAACACAGCTAGGTTGTGGCAAGTTAGCAGGATAATGCTCGTCTTGTCAGGTTGAACCTTGTGACGATCCATCTGGAACCGAAACTAAAGTGCTTGCAAAATACAGCAAGCTCATTCATCGTGAATACAAAAGCATGTAACAGAAGCACTATACAGTTCTCAATGTTTACATAAGCGTATACACACAATCTATAATATAACAGAGTAGACTATGCCATGAATCAGTAGTCATAAATATTATATTGTGCATGTTCTATTGCACGTCAAGTGTATGTATGACAAGATAGGTATGGGTTAGTTACCTAGATGTCATTGTTTTAATAAAAAGATGCAACAACACAGATTTCATAGGACACAGGCTATACATTTTCACAAATCCAATTTTTTTTCTTCTTCTTAGGATGTTTTCCTAAATAAACCAAACCTATAATACAACAGTGATATTTAAGTGTGATAAATACTCATGCACAAACAGATGAGACTACCTAAGATCTAGTATGTGAAAGTATACTGCTGCACAAGCCAGCCGCTAAGTACAGGTGGGAGGGTTCAGCTACACTGGACATGAAAGAAACAGAAAAACACAAAAGGAGTGACGGGTTTAAAATAAAAAGGCACGTGGATTTCAGAGGAGTTTAACATGAGCACACACACGTTATCTGACAACTGCCTGGAAATTGTTCCCATCTTTCTCGATGACAGAATCAACAGTTACAAAACAGACGATCACATGCAACCACAGAATAAGGTCCCACACTCTGTACTAAACAAAATCAAGATCTTCCCACATTTTACATTACAAGCCTTTTTCCTTCTTTCTTTCTTCCCCCCCCTCCGAGTTCCAAAAGAAGAAGAGGGATCCTGACCCCCTCTGTCGGTTTAGGGTGTTTTACTCAATGGAGGATGAGGATGAGCCGAGTCCTACGAATACTAAAAATTATTAAAGATAATTAATGGGTGCATATTATAAACTACAAATGGGAGAGCAGGGGCTGGCCCACGTTGCTTTGAGGGCAAATGTCATGTTTGCTGTCTGAGGGGCACTGCTGTTCATGGGATGCAGGGGGCTTCGGGGAAACTCTCGCCCTCGGCAGTGTGCTGAACCGTGTGCTCCTGCAAAGCCGTGAGGTCGACGAAACGCTCCCCACACCACACACACTTAAACTGTGTCTCCCGCGAGTGCACGCTCTGGTGCTTGGCCAGGTGCTCGCGTTGCTTGAAGCTCTTGTCGCAGCTGGCACACTTGAAAGGCTTCTCTCCTGTGTGAACTCTGCGATGGCGCTGCAGCTCTGACGAGTACCTAAAGCGCTTTTCACAATCAGGACATTTCAGCGGCTTTTCTCGGGTCGGGTCGCAGCGGTGCTGGACGAACTCGGAGGACGACACAAAGCGCTTGTCGCACAGAGAGCATTTCAGCGGCTTCTCTGTGCAGTGAGAGTTCTGGTGGCGCTGCAGCGTTGAATTCTTTTTGTAACCTTTGCCACACACGTCGCACTTGTACGGCTTCTCCACTTCACCTCCACATTTGTGCCTCAGCAGCTCTCCTGATTGGCTGAAAGACTTCTGGCAGGATGCACATTTAAAAAGACTTTCCATACCGTGAACCTGCTGGTGGTAGAGCAGGTGGGACGGCTGCAGGAATCCCTTATCGCACAGGTTACACTTGAATGGGCGATCAGCTGGATTTTTGTGAGTGCGACGGTGGCGTACGAGCGCGTACTGCTGTTTGAAGCTCATCTGGCACTCCTCGCACTGGAAAGGTCGCTCCTCTGAGTGGGTGCGTTCGTGCTGCCGCAGGTCAGACGGGCGCTTGAAACTCTTTCCACATGAACCGCAGCGGAAAGGCCTCTCCCCCTCAGGCTGGCATTGATGGTGCAGGAGCTCGGACGACTCCTTAAAGTGCATCTCACACAAATTGCACTTGAACAGGTGCTCGCCCGAATGAGCGTACATGTGCCGCACAAGGTGAGAGCGATGCTTAAAGCTCTTCTCGCACACGGCGCATTTGTACGGCCGCTCAGAGCTGTGTGTGCGCTGGTGGTGTGCCAGGTGAGAAGACTGGCTGAAGCTTTTGTCACACGTGTCACATTTATACGGCTTTTCACCAGTGTGTACTCTCTCATGGCGGGTCAGCTCTGACAAATGTCGGAAGGCCTTATGGCACACTGAGCACTTATATGGCCTGTCGGGTGCAGAGGCCTCAAACGCAGGCGGAGACGAGGCACTGATCGCTGCACCGCCGCCGGACGTCTCGCCGGTGGAGGGCTGCTGGGGGTTGGCAGCTGACGAGGTCGGTGTGACGTTTCCAGACCCAGGCCGGTAGGTTTTCTCACAGATGGAGCACTTCATCGGGTTGTTCCCGTTGCCGTGCGAGTTGTGATGCTGAGCCAGGGAAGTGAGCAGCGAGAAGCCCATCTTACACACACCGCACACAAAAGGCTTCTGCTCCACCTGCACACACTGATGCTCCAACAGGTCCGTCGCCTGGCTGAAGATCTTCATGCACTGCGTACACTGGAAGGATCGGTCCTGGTTCACCATGCACTGGTGCTCATGAGGGTTGGCCAGGTGAGATATGTCGTGACCGCAGGCTCCACACTTGTGCCCTCTCTCGCCTCCCACCTGCAGGGAGGGCTGCTGGGCTTGAACAGAGTGCTGCTGGCCGTGCTGGGGCTGCTGCAGCGAGGCATCGGCCTGCAGGACGACTCCGTACACTGTGCAGCCCAGGGGGTTGTCGGCCCCCTGGGGGAGCGTGTGCACTACAGAGGGTGGAGCCACTGCATGCTGCTGCTGCCATGCCTCCGTCATCGCTCCACTTCGCATGCAGGGACTCGATGCTCGGGAGAAGAGGGGGGTTCAGCTCCAAGCTGCAGGGCTGGATGTGCTTCTAGAAACGGTAACTAGCACACAGAGAGGATCCGAGTGCTATGTCTGCATGTACACACCTCCTTTGAGACGGACGAGGAAATCTGGAGGGAAATAAAAAAAACTGTAACGTAAACAACATTATTAAATATACATGAAGCAAAAGAAAGATTTGAACGAGTAAATACAATGAAATGCAGACGTTAACAGTTCAGTCCTGTGGAAACACAGCAGCTTCCAACATGATCTATTATAAAAAGCAATGTACAAGATGAAACCTTCACACATTGTAGGCTTCGTTTCAGGGAATGTTGGATTCTGTCTTATTGTCAGGAAATAAACAGTGAATTAGATCCATCGATTGACACGAAGACAATGAATCGTCCTTTGATGATCAGTAATAATTAGACTTTGATCCAGGTTTGGACAGCTTCCTTGGGTTCAAAGCTTCAGACATATTTCTATCTCACCTCATGCCCTGATTCCACAATTATAGTGTTTATTTATAGTTTTATACCTAAATTTCTGTCACGCATTCAATGTTTTTATTCTTTTATGACTGATTGTTAGTTTTTAAGTAATATACAAAGATGCTATTATGAATATTATTCGCTTGGCAGAAAAATAATTGTAGTATTTTCATAATCTTCATTTCTTCAATAGTTTTTAAGCACAAATTGAGCAAAAACCAAATCCTCAGACTCTGAAGTCAAAGGTTTTGCTGTTTTAATTCTCACGTGACTTTGTTAATTAAACATTTGTCTCTGCAAAGTGATGATTGAATTTGATTCATGATTTAGTTTCAATGAACAAAAAGAGAATCTAAATAATAGTTTGTTGATTAGTCAGATCCCATAATTCATTTGAGGACGTCACCACACATTTCATCAAACCGTGCAGATTCTGCCCAGATGAATGAAGAAGGAACAGAAGCAGTCCAGAGGAGAAGCCACAGAAGATCTGGAGCAAACCTCGGTTTGCACACAGCTGAGGCTGCTCCTGCAGATAGACGGTGACAAGCTCCAGGACGGTTCACTGGGACCGAAACATTCACGGTTATAAAGCAAGACGTGGGCTCGGTCTATTTCCTGAAACGCACGTCAGTGTGTAGCGGTCGTATCTCTGCTGTAAACGCGCATTTTACAGGTTAAACGGTGCAAACGAGCCGCGGACGCACGGATCATGTGTCCGCGGCTCGATCAGGTTTCATTCCAGATCAAAATGTCGTTTTCTACACAAACTGTTTCGGTTTCAGGACGCAGCGGCTAACAGGCGTTAGCTTGTGGGCTAACAGCTAAAGCTAACGCTTCCAAACACCTGGAGCTTCTCTGATATTTCCTCCATCTTCCTCTGCGGGGAACGAACGCACCCAGCGGCTGCTTCCGTGGGACCGATCTGCGCATTCGGACCCAGGCAGAGGCGGAGGAGCCCGGGGCGACGGCGGCTTCCAGGCCGCGTCGCCTCGGTAGAAAAGCCGCTTAATGGCCGGACGGAGGCTCCGCGGCGAGCAGGCCTCCCGGAGCCCGAACCGGAGCAGCCGAGCAGCGCGAACCTCCTCACAAATACACGACCGACCGGAACAATGACGGCTCCCCGGTAACTCACCGAGCGGCTCACCGACGCGTCTCGCTGCCGCCTGGGCTCGACAGCCTTCGGTGTGTGTGGGACTCGGAGGACCGGCGGTGGATGCGCTTGAAGCCGGACGCCATCCCCCTGCAGACGGACGGACACCGGAAACCGCCCCGGAGCGACCCGCCGAGCTGCCGCTGCTACAGCCGCTCCATCCCGGAGCCTCACCGGGAGCCCGAGGAGAGAGCCGGGGAGAGCCGGGGAGAACCGGGAGGAACCGGGAGGAACCGAGTCCGACAGGAAAGATAGAAACCGGATCAAAGGAAAAAAGATCTGCTTTTAAAACACTGTCAGAGGCAGTTCCTCACTGTGGCTGCAGGGGGCGCTGTGGCTCTCATTCATTCAAGTCTTTAAAATACTTTAAGATTCATATTCATATTAAATATAAATAACTCCTGTTTGATGACAGTTGTTCTTCAGTTCTTCTACTTCATCTTGGTGCAGGGTTCGAGTCCCCTGAACTTCCCACGTGATAACACATCAGGAGAAGACCCCGAAGCTCCAGATGTGTTGAGTGAAACACGAGTGTAAAGAATAAAGTTCACTGATTGTTACGAGTCATCTGCTGAAAGGGACCATGTTGTGTTTACTTACAATATTTATATATATAATTAGATATATATATAAAACTGCTGATTTATTTCAGCTCATCTCAGGACACAAAGATTCGCACATTTACAGAAGTGGTTTGTTAAACCTCTTCACAGCAGAGGACATTTGTAAAAACATGTAAACGCAGTGAGCAGTGATGTTCATTAACACACTTGGTTTATTATACTCACCAACGTGCTATGAAGTGGAAACGTTGGCCTTGAAAATGTTCAGGTTTTCTTCACAACTCATTTATTAATAGTGACATTTGTCTGTTGTATATTTTCTGACTTGTGGTATTTAAAGGGACAGTTTTTGGAATCTGGAGCTGAAAGAGTCAAATTAAAATCCTCCTCACTATGTTCTCATCATAACCTGTTTTCTTGTTATTCAGAAAATTAAAGAAACAGAAACTAAAAACCATTGTGTTACTTAAGAACGAGCCTTTATATTTACATCAGAAGCAGATCGTCATTAATGACCTACACATATTGTACATATTTATATACACTATATACATTCACTGTCTTATTTTATATATAGTAATTAATTAATGAATTTATATTTCTCATCTCATCTCTTTTGACCTGATACTTTTGTTCTTTAACTTATGTAAACTTTTCATTTAGTATTTCTGCATTGTGGTTTTTCTACTTTTACTTCAGTAAAGAGTATTTCTCTCATCACTGGTCCCGTTTTATTTGTCCTCATCCAACTCGACCTCACGCAGTAGTAGAAGTAGAATTAGTAGTAGCAACTGCATAAGTAGTAGTAGTAGTAGTAGTAATAGTAGTAGGTGCAGTTTCCTTCAGCAGCTTTCATGAGGTACAACAATCACAGACGGCATCAATAACCACACCAGACT
>NC_047153.1:385869-455869 GCF_009819705.1 Hippoglossus hippoglossus | reverse complement strand
TTCTCATCTCACTGAAGTTTGTTCAAGTGTTTCTGATCAGTTTGGTTTAATCAGTTATTTGATGATATGAAAACAGGCTGAGACGTGATGATTGACAGCTGAGACTGACTCCTAATTGGTCGAGAGCATGTATTAAAGGGACCTCGATACTGTGGCTACGATCACTTCTGCACAGACTCTGACTCTAAATGATGTCAAAAGCACAAGATGGCGGCATCTATAGCTGGAATCTTTTAGCTAGAGTCCAACTTTATTCACAAACCAAAACAATGAGCTGAAAGAAGCTGAAATGTTCAGTTGAGCTGAAAGGTCCTGCGGAGGTGGAGGATGTAGCATCACTGTGATGCTGGGATGTTAAACAGCAGCACAGTCGACAGAATATTCTCATCATTTAAAGCAACACCATGTATGAGTTACTGATCAACAGCGCCCTCTGCAGCCACATGTGGTCATTAATTCTGCTTCCTGCCCCAGAAGAGCTGCTGCTGTAACAAATCCACCAAACTCAGAATTCTTCATGTTTCAAAGTTTCCTGCTGAATATTGGAGATAAACTCTGGTTTTTAATAACTTCAGATTGTTTCTAACTGATCTCAGTTCAGCTTCACTCTTCAGCTGGAGCTGGTTGTGACAGTTGAAGCTGACTCTCAGTCAGTTCTTCTCACAGGAGATGGAACCCACTCAGCAGAGTCACAGAGAACAGACGCTCAGGGAGAGAAGGAGGAAACTTTCTCTTGTTCACACTAAACATCAGTTTAATCAAGATGCTGCTTTCAGGTGAAAAGTTTTCTAGTGTTGCTTCAAGATCAGACCAAACTCATTTCCAATGTGAAACATGAACCACACTCGGCTGCTCACAGAATCTGCTGATGACTCTCTACAGGAATGTTTTTGACTGCTGCTCTAAAATAACGGATCATAAACTGTGTTCAGTTTCATGTTGCCTCTGTCGGGTGTTTCCTGTGGTTCCTGGGACATGAGTGATGTGAACAACAGCTCTGCTCTGCTGGAGGTTCAGGAACTCACTGGGTTCTAATAGTATCATTACAGTTTGTAATGAACATGATGATGTGTGAGCTGTTTCCTCCATCCAGTGCCGTTTGTTTCACAGTGTGATGAACTTCACACAGACCAAAAAGAAGAGATTACAATTAAATGAAATAAAAGAGAGTTTGGATCAAAAGTTTTCATGTTAAATTGAAGCAGCTTCAGTAACAGTGAGTCTCAGCAGTGAAGAGGAAACCTTCATCACTGGCTGACTTTTCATTGGTCGGAGGTTTGTGCTGTTTGCTGCACAACTGACATTTACATCAAATGATCAGATGAAAGCAAAATGTAATGCTCAATATTTTCAAGGCTATTCTCTTTTTTTCACTTTAATGTATCTCCCTGTTCTGGTGCACGTGTGGAACCAGTAACTGAAGAAACATTTAGATTTTTTACTTGAATCAAAGCAGAAATACAACATGTGGTGACTCCTGGAGCTGTCCATGGTGCTGAAACAGCATGAACTATTCTCTGGGAAATCTGTGAAAATATCAAAACAGAGAGGAAAAGCTCCTGGACCCGCCCCCGTGGTCAGTTTGAACCCCCCCCCCCCCCCCACAAAATGTCATTTAAATCAGCTGAGTCGTTTTGAGTGACGCTGCAGACAGAAGGAAGAACAGCAGTGAAAACCTTTCTGTGGCTTTAAACCAAACTCCACGACATTCAGGAGGGAAACTGTTTCTACGAGAGCTGCAGTTACTTTTAAAACTCAATGTGATACAAACACTGTTGCATTTTAAAGCCAAACTTTTGGTGAAACATTTTAGTCAATGTGTAAATTACATCCTGAGTCAGATGATTTCATTTTAAAAACAGTTTGAGGTAAAGACAGCAACGATGAAGGAATGTGACAAACCACTCAACTGTCGATGAGGAAAATTAAAAATAAATAAAATCAGCTCCACATCAGGAAGTGAACGTTGAAACATCTGATCAAACGTTAGTGGGAGTTTAGTTTCAGGATTTTAACTGTAATTTTTACACAGATTTCACTTCTGCTCTCTCATATTTTATTGTGAAATATTGTTTCTTTATTACTAATAATATTATATTACATAATAATATTAGTAATAAATCAGTTACAGTTGCTCTTTTACTTTCGATACTTCAATTATTTGATGATAATACTTTTGTACTTTTACTAAATATGCTATTGTGGGACTTTGACTTGTATCCGAGTATTTGTACTTCTTCCAGCTGATCCAGGAGCTGTCCGCGGTGCTGAAATCTCGCGTTCGGACAGTCTCTACGTGCACGAGCTTCGTGAGGAACATGTTTAATACGCAGGTGCTCTGCGTGTGTGTGTGTGTGTGTGAGCGCGCGCGTGTGTCAACAGCAGCGTTATTGGGTTGTGGAAAATGTGTCAGCTCGTGCGTGCTAAATTCATCTGTCTCCCACGTGAGCGGAAGCAGTGAGGCGCGTGACGCAGTGTTTTTATGTTTCCCTCATTAACGTGTTTGACTCCAGACTGAGAAGTGTAAAGGTGAACAACACACACACACACACACACACACGGACACACACACCGTGAGCGTGCGTCCCCTGCATCACTTATTGACCTCGCTCTCCGTCAGTGTCCTGCGCGCGTGCACGGTGGAGGCGGGTGTCTGTCATCAAACGGCCTAGATTAAAACCCTCGGAGCAGAGAGCCAATCAGAGAGCAGAGAGGTCTCCAGTGACACCTGACCTGCTGCCTCCCGTTACCATGGAGACCCACAGCAGGGATGGGGGGTGGCTGGTGGTGTGTGTGTGTGTGGGGGGGGGGGGGGGTATAAACCAGTGTCTCTAAACAGGAGATGATGACAATCAACACAGTTCATTTTCTAATATTAGACACACGCACACACACACACACACGCACACACAGACACATACTCACTCACACACACACACACACACACACACACACACACACACACACGCACACACAGACACACACTCACTCACACACACACACACACACACACACACACACACACACAGACACACACACACTCACACTCACACACACACACACACACACACACACACACACACACACTCTCTCACACACACACAGACACACACACACACACACACACACACACACACACACACTCTCTCACACACACACACACACACACACACACACACACTCTCTCACACACACACACACACACACACACACACACACACACTCACACACACACACACACACACACACACACACTCTCTCACACACTCTCTCACACACAATGATGTAACGATGGAGGCGGGTCAGTGGGTCAGTGTGAAGGTGAACCCCTGAATTTTTCTCATTAAGAGTTTTTCTTCCTGACTCAGGATCATTGGACGTTCACACCCTCACCTGAGGGAAGCCCCGCCCACGTTGTGTCCCACAGCCAATCATGTTCTGTTTTTAAGATTCGTGAGTTTATGATTTGTAGTTTCCGTTTTCTAGAGATAAAGATGGATCCATTTTCTTTGCACTTTAATCTCCTGATTTAAAAGTTCTGACTCAACAGCTGATCACTGCAGACTGGTTATAAGCATCACATGGTCTGATGATGTCCAATCAGAACTCACGTCCTGGACTTCAGGGTCTCGTTCACACGACCTTCTGACTCCAGCTGAGCTCACACTCCATCCACTACAACACATCTCAGTGAGCCCGTGACCCCCTGGGGCCCCGGGCCCCGGGCCCCGGAGCCTGTGCCCTGTGACTCCTGTTAGTTACGTTGTTATATTGAAGTTAACAGCACGTGTGTATGTGGGGGGGGAGGGGGGGGGGGGGGGTCTTACCTCCGTCAGAGTAGGTTTCTGTGCCGTATCCGTCCTGCAGGCCGTTGCTCCACGTCCCCTCGTACCGGGCCCCGCTGGCCGTGCTCTCCAGCTGCCCGTAGCGACCCTTGAACCCCTGCGTCCACTCCCCCCGGTACTCCCAGCGGCCCTTGCTCTCCACGCCGATGCCGTGCCGCTTGCCCTGCGCCCAGGTGCCCTGGTAGCTGTTCCCACTGGGCCACGTGTACACGCCCAGGACTTCGAAGCCGTGGCTCCAGGCCCCTGCGTACTCGCCCTGACCCTGGGGCCCCGTGCAGACCCCTCGGCCGTGGGCCTTACCCTGCTCCCACCCCCCGCAGTACGACCCCCCATCATCAAAGTCAAACCTGCCTCCAGTGGACATGCATGAAACAGGTTTAGGCAAATCCTTAGAACGTCAAGAAACAGAAAGAGACAAGGGCCCGGTTCACTCCGAGGGAGCGAGGAGGGAGGAGGCCTCGTCTGACTCAGGTAACATGGAGGTGCAGGGCCTCCACTCTCCCTCTCCTCTTAGCTCAGGATGTAACAGCTCCTCGATTTAAAAACAGCACAACACATCACAGAGAGCATCACGTTACGAAGAAGAGATCTAAGCCTCAGCGACGGGTCTGGAGTGACGAACGCAGCTGCCGTGCACGCTGCTCCCCATGGCCGTGCAGGCTTCTCATCCTCCTCCACTTCCTCCTCCACCTTCCTGCTCCGCAGCCTCGCAGCCGGGGAGCTCGCCGGCCCGTCGCCTCGGCCGTGCAGCAGGGCGCTCCAGACGAGCGAGGCCTAGGCTTTTCCAGCAGTCCCAGAGGCCCACAGAGCGGCGAGCGGCTCAGTCAGACATTACAGCATCCGCACATCCTGCCGCACCGGCAACAAGACGGAGAGGCTGCTGCACTCCAACCACATCAAGTGATAACAGATCAGAGGAGCAGAGGAGAGGAGGAGATTTCTCTGTAGCGTGGCCTGGAAACAAGCGATGGGGCTAACGCTCAGAGACACACAGACACACAAACACACACCTCAGCAGACACAACACACAGTGAACATCTCTCCTCTCTCCGCTGCGACCTGAAGATGAGGAGGAAAAAACACAAGCAGAAGAAAAGCGATTCGTCTCCTCTTCCCTTTGTCCTCCTTCGCTTCAACGCTCGTCTGAATCTGGATTGTTGTTGTTTCCTAAATCCACCAAGTCATCTGCCCTCTCCTGCTTCTCGGCCTCTCTCTCTCTTTCTCTTTCTATCTCTGCCTCTCTCTCTCGCTCTGAAATCTGCTCATTACAGGACTGTTCCATCCCAGCCAATACCCCTCCCCCACACACACACACACTCTCTGAACGCACACTCCTTCTCTGAGCTCTTAAAGAGATAGAGACGGAGGGATGGAGCTAATAGCTGCATGTACACATCTCCCTGCTCTCCGTCCCTTCGGGGATTCATCCTCCTCTTCCTAATTATCCAGCCTCATTTCTCTCTCTCTCTCCTCCCAGAATGAAAAGTGGTCGTCAGCAGTCGTCCTCCTGAAAACTGGAGGTTTGTGAGCTCATCGATCCGCTGCCACTCAACCCTCAGCTTCACTCGGCTCTTTTTCTCTGTTGTTTCACATGAACACAACCAGTGGAGCGAGCGACAACCACGGACCCACAATGACCTTTTCAACAGCACAACGACCACGAACCTACGAGTAATTATCAGTGAGGGAGCTTCATCACCAACACAGACGCCTCATATCTGATCAATAACAGCAGCAGCCTGCTATTGGAACTCGATCTGTCAGGGAACTGAACATCTGTGGGTTCGGACGCTGACGACGACACGAGATGAATCTGCAGCGTTTAGAGATTTGGTTTGAAGGAAGGAGTGGAAACATGAAATCACTGTTTCTGTAGTGGAAGAGTGAGAAACACAAACTGACTCAATTCATCTGAAGGTTCAATGACAACACACACACACACACACACACAGACACACACAGACACAAACAGACACACAGACACAGACACTCATACACAGACAGACACAGACACACAAACAGACACTCACACACACAGACAAACAAACAGACACACTTACACACAGAAGCAGCTTTTATATGTGATGATATTTTGAAAAACAATCTGTGAACACAAAACACACAAGATGTTCTTATAATCAAAGTGAATGAAGAAGTTAAAGCATCGAGAGAGGAACACTGTACTACCCGTGTTACTGCAGTGTTCCACTAGAGGGCGCACCACAACTCCGACAGTATCGAACGTTTACAGCGTAAAGAAAACCCGATGAACCTGGAGGACGTTTTCCTGTCGTTACTCAAAGAGGATCGTCATCGTAGATCGTGAGTGACAACACTGCCCCTACTGTTCATGTGCATATTGCATCTTGCGGATTCACCAGACAGATGTTTGTGAGTCAGCCGGGAGTCGTACACACACGTGCTGATAAAAGCAGAAAGAACTCGTCAGCACCATCATCACTCAAACACAAACTGTCACAGTGTCACTTTATTAGGTACGGTTCATAAAATAGAATAAAATAAACCTGTTACACAAACAAAACGGTTCAGATGAACGTGGGCTTTTGAGTTGGTGAAAAACAAAGTGTTGACGGAACTAAATCTGTAATAACTTGTTTGTGATGTTCTTACTCACGTTGAGTTAAGAACAGAGGAAGTTGCTCCTTGTTAACATCTATGAGACAAACAACACGTGATTGAATTTGATTCTGAGACGACGACACACATTCATTCATCTCGGAGCAACATCTCCCAAACAGGATGTAGAATGTTTCTGTTCCTCGCAGACGCAGCGTGAACGTGACCCGTGTGTTCACTGAAGCACAAGAACAAACACAAAGTTCTTTTCAGTCACCGACAAAGAATCTGAAAACGACACAAATGAGGCAGAAAACATCGCTTTGAGGTTTTTAAAGGACTCTGAAGCACAATGTGAAAATAAAATCTGTTTAAACTCTTCATGTTACATGCGATCGTCTGAGGATTCAACCTAACAACCAAAGGAACTGTTGGGGTTTAAGCAACATGACATTCACCTGCTTGTTCTTAAGTCTCTGCTAACTGGTCCAATTAGTGGAGACTAAGCAGATACTTAGTGGAGACGATTACCAGTAAAGAGAGGGAGCGACTCTAAGTGCAACACTTCACTGACCATGACAACACAACCACAGGAAGGGTTTTCTGTTGTTGGTGTTTTTCTTGCTGTGATCATGTTCGTTTTAATCATATTCACTTGTGCAAGTGGAACATTTGTGTTTCCTCATGTTGCTTCGTCCACACACTCGCTAAAAGATATGGCAACACAATGAAGACAGACACTTAAGAGTAATAAAGTGTTAAATACGGCAAAGAAACACAAAACGTCCACAGAGACACAGAATTAGCTCCAAACTATAAAAAATAGACACAAATATAAATTTTATATTTAAATGAGTCGTTTGTAGATTTAAAGAAAAAACATCAGACGTTGAAACGTGATAAATTCATGACGGCTCCCTAAAGTGAAGCCAAATCCTCTCCATCGCCCCCTGGTGTCTGGCTGCAGATCACAAACTCTCCTCCATGTTATCACGTGGACCAAATTAACAAAAATCTAAGTAAATGTTAAATAAAAGTTTATCAAAGTTGCTTTCTGTTATTTTAGGTCGTTCTTATCACACTGAGGCCGACGTTTCCTACACTACAGGAAGCTGTTGACCAATCACAGCAGACCTTATCAGAAGGGGGGGGGGTCTTACTGAAGCAGTGTTAGAGACAGAGGCTGAAAAGAGGAGCAGCAGCGATGGACAGTCTGAGGAACGTGATCCTGAACTTTAAACATGAAAAGCATGAAAACATTTCACTGTCATTAAAGTGAAACGATCGACCTGAATATGAACAGAACTCGTCTCTTAAAACAAGTCAGACCTTTTTCTACTATTATGTAAATTACTTTCTGAGAATCATCAGTTTAATTATTTTGATTCTAAGTTTTCATGTGGAGACAAACGTGATTAAGAGATGAAATCATGAAGGTAAATGTCTGGATGACAGATTTAGATGTTTCACTCATCTTGATGTTTGATAAGAGTCTTCAGGTGAAGTGACAGCGCCACCTACTGGTAACAAGAAATAACCCTGGTGTGACGACTCTAATCAGATTGTCATGGTTTACACTTGATGACTGCTCAGATTTATCAAGAGTTTAAATCCTCACAAAATAAATGAATGAATTTATTAATATTAAAACATCGGTGCTTGTGTTTATTTGGATGAACGAGTCCAGGAGACGCTGATGTTTCAGAAAGTTCACGACACTCAGATTCACTTTCTCTCAAAGTAAAACTGACCCAGATTCTCTGCTGAGGTTTTTTGTTTGACTTCTGTGATCGTAAAATTAATAATTTTGAGATTTCAAGCAGCAACTTGATTAAAAACAATTATGTGGGAAAGTATAGCAGGAATTGTTCTTACTATTTTCAGCCAATCAACATGAACAGAAAATTACTTGTGCAGCATTTTCTTAAAAACTCCATAAATGTGGAAATGGTTTCCTCCTGTTAACTCGTGGAACAGGGACGACAGTGACGAGGATCAACGATCTGTAGCTTCATGTTGTTAAAGTGTTTGTGTTTAATGTGAAGTCACAGAAACTTGATTCTTCTCAAACTGTTTCTCAGTCACTTTGCTTCTCTGTCGGATTCTTATAGAATCTCTTCATATATTCTTATAGTTTATAAGTGTAACATAATGTTCAACATGTAAATTGTGAATATGCAATGACGGGATCAGATTAATGAAGAGGAACATTAAGAAACATGCTTTCAAGTTGTGCTGCAGTGAAGACTCTTAACATTCAGGTGATAAAACTATAATAAATCAAACAAGTGTCACCTTTGAAGAAATAAAAGAAATAATGTATATTTAGCTAAAAACTGGCACTGATGACTTATTTTATTACTTTTCTAGACAATATTTTCAGTCCATGTGGTGAAGAGGATACAACCCGTTGTTTATTAGTAAAATACCAAAGTGTCATTTACAAGTTGGTAATGAACAGAAACAGAAGAAAGAAAAACGATAGAAAACAGAAGCTTGAGGTTTCCACTGGGACGGAAGCTGTTCAGGTGAGGATGTCGTGGGCCTGCTGCTCCACCAACATGGCCATGTTCTTCACGTCCCCGCACCAGAAGTCCAACCGCTCCTTCATACCTTTAATCTGAAAGCACAAACAGCAGCTGAGAGCTCCACCTGCAGCCAGAAGCTCAACAATCAGCAGCTTTCATCCAAGTTTACCAAGACTAAAGAACTAATTCATGCTAGTTTCACTGTTTTCACCTGGAAAAGCTGCTAAACATCGGAGAACTTTACAACCCAGTGAGCCGCTGTCAGGTTTACATGTCGCTGCTGATTGGCCGACACCTCTGACACACCCACCAATCGAGTGAGAACGAAGCTCGAAGCAAAGCGTTGAGGTCGCCTGCAGCGCCACCTGAGACCCCTAGAGGGCGTTGGGGGGATTCATCTGTACCAGAACAACAACTCAAGGTGCACTAACCTGCGGCAGGTCCAGGACTCGGGGCTGCACCCAGGTCATCTGCACCTTCTGGTCCACCTCATCGATGTTCCCTTTAATCAGCCCCACAGACAGAGCCTTCATCACCAGCAGCTCCACCTGCAGGACGCACACAGCTTTACATCCTCACGCTGACAAACCTGAAGCGCTTCAACAATTCAAATGAGCATCTCAAGTTCAACCTGAGGAAACCACGTGACTTAAACTCGTCCTCGACTGACCTCATTAACGGGGATCTTGGCGCTCTGAGCGATCTCTGTGAAGGTCAGCTGTCTGTGGTTTGCAGGACGAGTGAAGGTCATCTGGAAGGAGCAGACGAGGTCAGTGATTTCAGATCCTTGTGTTTAAACCTTCAGAGAAACGGACACGTTCTTCTGATACAGAACGAGACGACGAGAACATCACACACGTTCTGAAGAAACTGCAGGTTTGGTTCGTTGGACCTCGGACTTGTGTGTGTGTGTGTGTGTGTGTGTGTGTGTGTGTGTGTGTGTGTGTGTGTGTGTGTGTGTGTGTGTGTGGCCTATTGATAATTCACATGGGTTATTACAGAGTCATATTCCCCCTGGTGGCTGGCTGCAGTATAGGTCATACAGGGTTCCTGCAGGTTTCAACAAGTAAAATTTAAAACTTTAAAACTATAATGAATGAAATTTACGATCTATGACATGAAGGATATTAAAGGGTGGCGGATGTCTCACCTTGTTAAAGCCCTATGAGACAAATTGTGATTTGTGAATATGGGCTATACAAATAAAATTTGATTGATAGATAAATTCCCAGAATCACCGACACGTCCTCATAACTGAAGATTAAGAGAAGCAGCTGAGAATAAAGCTGGAAACATCAAACAGAGACCGTGGGTTTCTTCAGTCTTCACCACAACAAGCTGCGTGAACGCAGATCAGCTGTGACATCACTCAGCACTTCTGGTTTCCTAGTTTTATTACAGCGCGTTAATATCCGAGTCACTGAGAAGCACCAACACAGACGTGACAAAGTGTAAAGGCCACAAAACTAAGAATCGTTACATTAACGTTGAAATAATTTAAACTACTTAAACACACTTCATCACGTTTTAACATATTTAAGACTTTTCAAGTCTTCAAATTTAGATTATTAGTCTTATTGACTTTGAGATTCCACAGAAATCCTGATCAGAACCTGGCGTCTTAGCAGCTGTGAAAAATCAAAGAGCAAAGGTCATGTGTTTGATAAAGTTTGGTTTGAATGAAGTAGATCATATGATGTAAAAACAAAGATGTTATGATTGACAGCTGAGCTTAAACAGCAGCTTCCTCCGTTTGGGACTTTTCTGTCTCAATGGTTCAACTCTGTTGAAACCGTTTGAAATTGGTCGACGGAAGTTTCACATTTCATAAATCACATGAACGACCTCGAGCAGCCGCCATGATGTAATTTAACTCTCCACACATTCAGATAGATTCCAATTCTTTTACATGTGGTCGGCAGGAGGAGAAACTTCAGAATCACACCTGTCGATTTCTGTGTGTATGACAACATCCTGCTGCTCGTGTGATCACAGGAATTCACTCTTGAATTCTGTGAGAAAACGCTGAATCATACATGAAGAAAAACACGAGTCCTAAAATACCAACAGATAAACCTTTCAGACACAAGGTGGCAGTGTGATCAGACACAGGCCTCGTCTGCTGCCTGTTTAACACCAGAGCAGTGTGAGTGGATATGAGGCAGGTAGATATCTACAGGTGACTGACAACACATACAACCATCACACTGCAGTGAGGACTCAGTTTACCTCTGGAATATTACAGCAGATCATAGCCAGTATAAAACTGTTAAGAGTATGAGTGTAGTGTGAGTGTGAGTGTGAGTGTGTGTGTGTGTGTGTGTGTGAGTTCACCTCCATGACACAGAGCAGCTGGATCTTCTGCATCAGTTTAGCTTCATGTGCTGCGAGGTCGGGCTGCGACCAAGAGAAAAATACACCAGAAACATCAGTTATATTTAAATTAAAGAAAAACGTCTGCTGGCTCTGTATTTGTGTTCAACCCGATTTAACCTCTTCTCATTCTTTGTCTCACTGAACAAATACTTATTTCCCTCCATGTTTTAAATTCCAGCTAATTTACAGAAACCTGAGTCATCCTCAACATAGTTATTGCACTGCCTTTTATATAGAGAATATAAAACCACTGTATATAGTATTTCTACTCATAGTACTACTACATCTGTCCAGTGCTCCTACTTCCTTGTGCTGCAGTTTCATTTGAGAGTTTCCTCTACAAAGATTAATTAAAGGTACATTTCATCTCTTTTTGTGTCTGAAGCTAAAATCAAACTATCGACCTGAGGCTGTGACCAGATGATGAAAGACACTAAAGGAGGTGACAGGTAAATAAAACATCATTTCTAGTCATTCACCGTTTAGAGGATTTAAAGTCGTGCTGATAAAACTTTGATTGGAGTCACGACTGATCCAAACAGTAAACAAGCAGTAACTGAGATCTGATCATCTCACTGTACAACAAACATTTCATCCCAGTTAAACATATCCTGTGTGCTAATCTTAGTTTGTTCTACATGTACATCACATCTATCTTTATTCTCTTACTATGTCATTTACCAGGGACGAGCATTGTCATTTAACAGAACAATATAAACCAGGGAAAAAACATTTGATAAAATAGACATCCAAGAACAATTCTGAAACTGTGAGCCCCCCCCCTTTGTTACCTGTTGGCCCCAGGCAGATTTGAAGCCCTGGAATTTCTCCACGTTGCCTCCATTGAAGGCATAAAGTGTGTCAATGAGCCACTGTTTGTCAGTGTTCCTCAGAGACTCCAGCACAGGATGCATCAGCTGCAGAGACATGTCAAACCTGGTTAGCACACCGAGCTTCAGCTGGAAGACAATAAAACATCGTGGAGGAGAAACGTGTGTTTATAGAGAGAAACCCACCAGCTCGCCAAAGTTATAAACTCCTTCTCCCAAGAGTCCTGCCAGTCCGAGCGTGAAGGCCCTCTCCTGCTTCTCCGTTTCTGTGGAATCAATAACATACAAGTCGTTAAGCTGCTGATGGGACTTGACAAACTGCGTTTCGAGAAATCAAGGCCAAATGGTTTCCCATCATGCCTCCGCTCACCTGGGAGGTCTTTAATGTCCACACATCCGAGGTAGCGCAGGGCGTCCTTGTAGTAGGAGGCGTGGTTCCCAATGATGCGATAATACTTGCTGGAGAGGTCGTAAAACCGGCCGTGGACGGACGTCACCCCGGGCAAGTTATTCAACTTTTCCTCGACCTCTTCAATGATTTTCTGGAGGATAAAGACGAAATACATCGTGTTCATTGTTTCATCAGGACGTCAAAACTTGTATATCTTTATTTAAAAGACCTACAGCAGAGACAGAAGTTACAAGACAGTGCTTCTGTCACTGTGTCCTGACGACACCTCCCATGTGAGGAGGATGTAGTGTTCCAGCTGAAAGAGGTGTGAGGCTGGTTGTGTGTCAGCAGCTTGTAGAAGAGAGAGGAGATTCTAGGAGCTCTTACCTTTGTGGCAGGAAGATCGTTGATCTCCAGTTTCAGTTTGCCAATAGATGTCTTGCAGAGAATAGTGGCTTCGTCGTTGCTTTTCACCTAAAACACACGTGTTCACTTTTTGCTCACAGAATTTATTATTCAAAACTGTCGTCATCTTACCTTTTCCTTGGTCTTCTCGAGAAAAGTGATGGCATCTTTAGGATCTGAGAACAAAAAGCATTTTCTTAAACACTCAACAAAAAGGTAGAAATTCTGCAGAGAGATTGCATTGACTCCGTCGTGTTGTGATTACCTGTCATCTGTCTGGTAACATACAGAATAATCTCCACAAGGGACAGAGGATTGATTCTGTTCATGAAGAAGGTCAAATAAATTAGCATCAAACCAACAGTAGATATGAACAGTAATTGTTCTGCGGGTCCAGCAATTTGACGTCACCTGTGTTCGAAGTCACTGATGAAATTTTCATAAAGCTGTAAGAAGAAAATACACTTTCAGATCAAAGAAAATATATAAATGTTCACCTTGTTTTTAAAGACTTTCCTTAACCTTTTGAAATGTCTGTACTTTTTCCACCAGTAAAACTTTGTCTTTTGTAAATAAATGATCAACCACTTCATGAGTCATTTATATATTATTACAGACAAGAGACGACATGTTTCAACTCTGGAAACAAACATATAAATCAAATCTGTGGTTTAAGTTTTAGAGCTGCTGCAGTTACCGGAATGAGGCCATCTCCTGACTTGAAGCAGGGATCCTTCACGAAGTCCGTCAGCTTCAGAGTCAGCTGATGCCACAGTCTGTCAGGAAAGACACATCGTCAGTCACCACATCTGGATACACTGCATGACTACAGCTGTGACATCACATCTGGATACACTGCATGACTACAGCTGTGACATCACATCTGGATACACTGCATGACTACAGCTGTGACATCACACCTGGATACACTGCATGACTACAGCTGTGACATCACATCTGGATACACTGCATGACTACAGCTGTGACATCACACCTGGATACACTGCATGACTACAGCTGTGACATCACATCTGGATACACTGCATGACTACAGCTGTGACATCACATCTGGATACACTGCATGACTACAGCTGTGACATCACACCTGGATACACTGCATGACTACAGCTGTGACATCACATCTGGATACACTGCGTGACTACAGCTGTGACATCACACCTGGATGACTACAGCTGTGACATCACACCTGGATGACTACAGCTGTGACATCACACAAACACATTTCCCCATGAAGTAATGAACAGGTACTTTGAACCTACGGCCTTTTCAGGAAAGTGAATTTTAGGCTTTAAGACTTTTCTACTCTTCTTTAGTTTGCTTGTTATTTATTATTAATTATTCTTATTGTTTGTTGGCTGTTCATTCTATGATGGCAACTAATTAACTATTCATTTGATTTTCATCATGCATTTCCCATGAATATGCACATTACTAAATGAATCAAATAGAAACGCCTGGTAGTGTTTACCAGTCTAATGTAACTCATGACAGGTCCAGATCGTACAGATGTTCATTGACCTGGATATGATCACATGACATCATGTTCGTGCTGCAATATAAACATTTAAGAGTTAAGGACTACTTCATTACATTATAGATTATATATAATAATGAGCATATAGAGAAGATACAGACATGTTTCACACTCTGTTGTTCAGCCTCGTGTTCCACACACCAGGAGTGTGAACTTGTTTTGGTTTGTAAACGTTTCAAACAGCTTGAAGTTAGCAGGAGGTGTTGATGTGAGGAAGCTAACAACCCGCTGAGATCAAACACATCTGACCACTGGATCAAAGCTTTAACACGTGACGTGGTGGATCATAAGATGTTAATAACACAGCTCGTGAGTTAGCTTCTGGTTTACTGTTAGCTTCAGGTTAGCTGTTAGCTTCAGCCTCAGTGTTAGCTTCAGGTTAGCTGTTAGCTTCAGGTTAGCTGTTAGCTCATGACTCAGCGAGCATTACCAATGAATGGGTGAGCTAACGTCAGCTAGCCTGGCGCTAGCGGAGTTAGCCGCTGTGCTCACCGCTTGTTGTGGAGCTCCTCCAGGCGGTGCCACTCCGCCGCCATCTCCGGGGTGGAGCTGCGGCTCTGCTGCTGCTTGAGGAACCCGCTGACATCTTTCATGGTGGAGAACTCGGGTCGGATCCGGGACTCGAACGTGTGATGTGAAGCGAACGTCCAGGAGGGTCTGCTCCGCTGCTGGCGCTATGAATGATGGGAACTGGAGCTGCTGCGTTCACGGTCTGCTCACAGAAAGGGACAAAGAACAACTGCTACAGCGCCTGAGGTTTCTTCACGAAGTTACTGCGGTTTGTTTTGTTGTCACGCTTTTGTTGAAGTTGTGAGTTTGTTTTCAGGAGCCCAGACCGGATGTTAACAATGATGATATGTATTCTCACTGCGCGTGTCAGTGTGATTTCAATGTGGACGTGAACGCGACGGACCCCTTCACGCTGAGCGGGGGCTGATGGGAAATGTAGGAGATCTTTAGCTGACACAGCTAGGTGGCTAACAACCGAGCGACCGGACATATCAGCGACAGTTAGCTTAGGTTACATCAACTGCACTTAATGTGTGAATGTGGCATGTCACTGTAGTTGTGTAGTTTCCTGTAGTTGTGTAGTTTCCTGTAGTTGTGTATTATGGCTTCTTCTCTGGTCAACTCCTCATTAATGTCAACGGTCAGACTGTGTGTGTGTAGGAGACTCTGCTCTGCACAGGGTGAGTACACACACACACACACACACACACACACTCACACACACACACTCTCACACACACACACAGACACACAGACAGGCAGACAGACAGACACACACAGACCCACTCACAGTTGTGTTGTTTTGCAGGTTGTGGTCGGGGGAGTCCAGCTGCAGGTGCAGCAGCTCAGTTCAGGTGCTTCACTTCTCTCTGGATTCAGGTTCATGTTCAACCACAGGTTTAAAAATCAATCACAATTCAAATCACATGTACAGAATGTGTTCAGTTATTTTGATAAAAACACATATTGCTAATTAATCAGGAATATTATTGTTAAATGCTGAATTGTTGAAGCCTTTAATTTGAATCAAAGTGTCAAACATGGTCTGATTCCAGCTTCTCAAATGAAAAGTTTTGCTTTGTTAAATATCACCGTCCGATTCGAACAGTTTGAATCAGAATCAGCTTTATTGTGTCTTTCATTATAAAAACCCAACAAACATGAGAGTGAAGTCTTCCACAGGTCGGAGGCACATTTAGAATAAAGTCGTAGCACTGATGCATTCATGAGTGAAATGATCATAGTTAGTGAGAGGAGACATTTGCAGATGTCGATGTTGACACTGGCAAAAATTGGTGGATGATATTCTTTCCTGTTTTCTGTCATTTTAAAGTGTAAAGCATTAATCAATGAATTGATAACATATGAAGTAAAGTTGATGCAGACAAAACAAACTCCTTCCTTCTTTTACTGCTTCTTCACAGAAAAACCAACTTCTCCTGGTGCGATGGAGCTCGAGGACTTCTTTCCCATGGTGGCGGAGCAGCGGCGGAGCAGCTGACCCTCGAGGACATCGCCAAAAACATTAGAGAGCGGCAGCACCACAGGGTGGTGGTGATGGCCGGCGCTGGGATTAGTACACCGAGTGGCATCCCTGACTTCAGGTACAAAGTTCTGATGTGTTTTCCTGCTCCTGTCACATGTGGTATCTCTATGAATCTACTGTGGAGATCCGGCATGTTGTCGTTCCCTCACAGGTCTCCAGGCAGCGGTCTCTATGACAACCTGCGGCAGTACGACCTGCCCTACGCGGAGGCCATATTCGAGATTGGCTTCTTCCACCAAAACCCTCATCCCTTCTTCGCCTTGGCCAAAGAGTTGTATCCAGGAAACTACCAGCCCAACCTGACCCACCACTTTGTCCGCCTGCTTCAGAAGAAGGGGCAGCTTCTCAGGATGTACACGCAGAACATTGACGGACTGGAAAGATGTATGTATCTACGAATCCACTACACACGGTTGATACTGTCTCCGAGCTCACGATCTCTAACTTGTGTGTGCGTATCAAGTGGCAGGGATTCCTCCTGAGCTGCTGGTCGAGGCCCACGGTACGTTCGCCACCGCCACCTGCACCGTCTGCTTGAGAAAATATGAGGGCCATGATCTGCGAGTGAGTTTCAACCCAAACTCCCAGATTTGAAATTGAATGATGCCTTCAGTCCAAATATTCATTAGTTTATGTGTGTTTTTATGTTTTAAAAGTGTTTTTATTCCAGTGAGCTCGGCACTTTCATCTGAACAAAACAAAAAACACAGCTGAAACTGGAAACACACCACCGAGATGCGACACTGTGTTTGGCTCGTCTGACGTTAGACTGATAAAAATGTAAAGACTTTTGTGTTTGCTCCAATTTTTCCTGAGTTAAAATGATTTAGTTCCTAAATCTTATTAAATCTGTGTCGATGAGCAACATCTGACATTATTGCACGTTATCTTCATGCTCCTCAGGTCGGTCACAATAAAAGGCCTCAACAAGATGTCAAATTAAAATCAGCCAACAGTCATTCTATATCTTTTATCTTTCTATGTCTCTTCAGCCCGATGTGATGAGTGGGATTGTCCCTAAGTGTCCCACCTGTAAAGGGGTGGTGAAGCCTGACATCGTGTTTTTCGGAGAGGAGCTTCCACGGCATTTCTTCAAGTACCTCACAGACTTTCCTCTGGCAGATCTGCTGATCATCATGGGCACGTCACTGGAGGTGAGCACCACCAGCACCACCAGTACCACCAGCACCACCAGCACCACCACCAGCACCACCAGCACCACCAGCCTCAAACCACGTCATGCCCTGTCAACATGCATCCAAACAAAGTGGGACTGACAGGACTGATACTTCTTTATATTTTCATGTGAAATCTTTATTTATATTATTATTTATGTTTTTAACAGTAGGTTTTTGGTATTTTAGCTTTTAGTTCCTGAATGGAAACACAAACAGTCTCCAGGTGGATTCCATCTGTGTATATTGCTTTCATATGGAACGTGTTCCACTCACCACTTAAATTTTAAATTACCAGCAGGTAACAGGGAATAACGATCTTGTTTTGCAGAAGTAAAAAATGAGTAAACAGCCAAAAATCTATTAAAGTCTTGTGTTTCCATTCTTGTCACTCAAGAAGTTAAAGGCTTTGTATTAAAGGAGGAGAAGGGTGTTAAAATAAAGATTGTTGATGTTGTGGATTAAAATAGTTTGTTGCTAAAAGTGTGATCATGAACTGAACACGACAAATAACCGTATGTTTGTTTTTCTGCAAGACAATTTTATTTTATAGTGAAAAACACAACGAAATACATGTTGTTATTCACTAGAATGTCCCTCGGAGCTCATTCCTCACATCAACCAAGCTGCACTGAATCACACAGACGTATAAATGTCTGTCATTTACATGTCTGATTTTTTCTTTTCATCAAGATGCATTTATTATTCCTTAAAAAACCTTCGATGTCATTTACAAAGTAAATGTTGAAAATCCCTTATTGTTCCCTCTTTGCCCTGCAGGTGGAGCCCTTCGCCAGCCTGGCAGGGGCCGTGCGCAGCTCCGTCCCTCGCCTGCTCATCAACAGGGACCCGGTGGGGCCCTTCGCCTGGAGCCGCCGGCCCCAGGATGTGCTTCAGCTGGGCGACGTGGTGAGCGGCGTGCAGGCCCTGGTGGGCGCCCTGGGCTGGACTCAGGAGTTAGACCAGGTGATGGCTGCTGCTGCTCAGGAGGTTTGTTAACAACCGTATTTAACTCTGCAGACTTTATTTATTTAATCCAAAGATTTGGTCTTAAACCGTCATCACGGCTAAAGAGGAATCACAGCTCTTATACCATCAGGACATACAGAACATGGAGCTGCACAGATTATGAATGAAGACAGACAGATATTCAGGAGAATCATTTCTAATAGAAAAGCATCTTTTATTGATATTGATTGGATCTCGTTGGTGTTTGTTTTTTCACCTTTGGACGGAGCCAGTGTTTCCCCTGTTTCCTGTCTTAATGCTAAGCTAAGCTAACTGCCTGCTGACTGTAGTGATGTGACTTTTCTTATCCAACTCTAACAAAGCAAAGAAACTCCTCCTGTAAATACCTGCACGGATCTCTCGCCTGAGTTTGGTCGTTCAAACATTCACAGAAATGTGGCTCGTGTTTGTTGGGTAGAGCAGGAAGTGAGATGTGATCACATGATCCCAGGAGACCCATTCAGGTGTGATCAGACGAGTGCAGAGCGGATCACTGGGATCTCTCAGGACCAGGTCTGAACGAGGCCTGAGTTTTTGACAGATGTGCTGAGCGGGCGACACTAAAATTCTCTCTCCTGTTTCTGTGTGTACGTTTTTCTGCAGGCGACAACAAAGACAGAGGAGTGAGAACGTTTCACTTCATCAAGCTGCAGGTTTCACTTTTCATCCCTGCACTCAACACCGAAAAGTAAAAGTCACGTGACTTTCTGTGCACATTGTTGTTGGATCACGTTCTGACAGAAGTCGCGCTTACGTCAGGGAGACTTGAATAATGACCTGCTGCAGTGAAACAGACATTTCCTCATTGAACTGTCACTGAAATACAGGTAAATACAGGTAAATACAGGTACAGGTAAATACATGTAAATACATGTAAATACAGGTAAATACAGGTACAGGTAAATACATGTAAATACAGGTAAATACAGGTAAATACATGTAAATACAGGTAAATACAGGTACAGGTAAATACATGTAAATACAGGTAAATACAGGTACAGGTAAATACATGTAAATACATGTAAATACAGGTAAATACAGGTAAATACATGTAAATACAGGTAAATACAACTTTGGATCAGTTGTCACTTCAGATAAAGTGATTACGTTTCAGTGGTCAAAGGTCAAAGGTCACAGTGACCTGATATGAATCTGGGGGGAAAGTATGTAGAAATATGTACAGGGAAACTGCACTGGGTGGCGGAGGGATACACTGGTAACAAGAACTGTTGTACCCTAACCCTAACCCACAGTGAAGATGAACAATATTGTTTTTTATTTATCTGCCTCCAGTTTGTTTTAATGTTGTGTCAAAATGCTTTATAAGAAGTGCAGCTGCAGACTTTGTGTTGGCCTTTATATGGAAGATCAGAACCACCACACCAAGGGTTTTAACTGGAAGACACATTATAGCTTAATTTTAATAATAATAATGTTTTTTGGGGGGGGAGGACTATTTTCAGCAGTAGGACTGTTGTTAACCCTCAACAAGAGTCAGGAAATAATACAAAGTTAGTTGCACTTACATGTTGCACTTTGTAGTTTGGCTTTTTGAAGTTAATGTACCGACGTGATTCTTGTTCTGGTTTGTTCCTCATGGTTGATGCACTGATTGTGATTCGGATAAAAGTGTCAAATGTAATGTAATGAATTCAGTTCAAATAAACATGCACTCCTAAATGTTGCCTAATATTTACTTATATACACACATATATATATATATATATATATACACACACATATATACACAGTTTATTTATTTTTTTCTTCTTTTTCTCCTCCTCCATTCGTTTCCTCTCCTCTTCCAACTCTTTCTTTTGCTCATGGAGTTGTTTCTTCTAGTCACTGAGTTCCTCCTCCTCCTCCTCCTCCTCCATTACTCTCTCATTGAGTTCCCTCTCGTCCTCCTCCATTTGTTTCCTTGTTTCTTTCCTTTCTGCTTGGAGGTGATTTCATCATCAATGGACTGCAGAAACTGGACAAATGTCCAATAAACCTGGTCCTTAAAAAAGTTCTCTCTGTTTCTGCCCTTGTTGTGGCATGCTGCTGTGAGATGAAGACACCTCGTGGAAGAAAGTTGAAGACCTCTGTTGTAGGTTGCAGTGATATTTCACCATACGTATGCTCTATATATAGTGGACCGTGCTTTGAAGTACTGATTGGCTTTAATCTTGAAATGGTCATACCGTTGATCCTTTTATATGACCACGCCTTTGATCCTTTAACATGACCACGCCTTTGATCCTTTTATATGACCATGCCATTGATCTTCCAAGATTCTTAAATTCAAGATTCAATCCTGCACTAAGCAGCTACTGTCAATATTTGTACTATTATGTGAACAATGTAGGGGGGTTGTGGGCCCATGTGATGCTTAACACTTCAACATATATATATATATATATATATATAGCATCGTTGTGTTGTTCAGCCCTAACCCTAACCCATCAATCATCTCTTCGCTCTCCACCCCCCCTCCTGCACCTCTACACACACACAGTCATGTTACCTTGACACAGGAGGCTGGACTGGTACCGGCTGGGTGGGGCTGAGAGATGACATCATACGGAGAGGAAGCACGAAACGAGACATTTCAATAACACATTTCTTAAAATGGACAGAGTGAAAAAGTCCGGAGTGACTGTTTTCATACTCTGAGGCCCCCTACTGGCCCCTTCAGGTCATTACGGGTAGTAAAAGCCCAGAACATCTATTTGAAACAATCAACCACCCAGTTCAAACTATTGGAACTTCCAGGTTCAACAGCTGCACTGAACTTCTGAAGCAGATGAATTCAAAAATCTAGTAATTTTGGCCAATATACAAACACACTTACACAATGATTCACGCTACTCTGGTATTTTTCCAGTAGATTACATATTTGGATACTTACCCTCGACGTGCTTCCATTATGGACGAGGTCCTAAGGCACTGAAACCCAACTGCCTGATGGAAATGACTAAATTGATGCATGAGCAGGCAGCTGGTAGTTGTTCAATAAAACAGAAGAACATGGTGTTAAATGAAATAAACGTTGTGACTCTGATGATTCTCTGCCCTTCTGGTTCTGGTTCCGGGCTGTTTGTTACAAAATGACCTGAAACTGAGCTGAGCAGTAGAAAGATGACGTCTTTTATTAGAAAGGCTTCCACTGAATTCGTGGTCATGGCACAGTCACAAGTACAAACACACACTAAAATCTATTTAACATCATACATACATCTCAAAGATTCCATTTGAACAACAACCTTCTCTCCAGCTGCTGCCTCTCATTTTAACAATGTTTTCACACAACATTGTATAAATACATTCAAATGACAATTGTGATTTTGTCTTAAAATAATTTGGTATTTAGTCATAAAAAAAGAAATGTTTTCATAATAATACTCATTTCAGAATTAAAATGGTCATTTCCTGCTTTTTATTAAAACCCTGTTTGTCATTTCCGTGAAGTCTGGATGTCAGTGTGTTTACACTGAGCTTTTGAATATGGAACAGAAACGTGTTCCTGACCAGTTTAAAATGTTTTGACTGTTGAATGTTCTCAGTATTTTTAACAGCTACAGATAGTTTGACTTAAATGTCACATCAGCCTCGTGTGGACTGAAACAGCAGCAGGTCAGATGAGCTGTTCCTGGATCAGACGGAACCGGCTTCACTTTATTTACACATTAAAACACGTCAACATTAATGCAACAATAGAAGAAGAATGTCAAAATGAGCCGTGGTGGCACATTAGGAGAGTAGACAAAATATTTCATTGTAATTTGAACCATTAGTAATGTGGTCACGAGCCGAGCTGACGTCAGACGCCCTCGTCTCTAAACCAATAAACAGCAGGTACTGGGAGACTCCGCCCCTGTCGATGACGATGACAGGACGTAGTCATGCAAAGTTCTTCAGTGTAAAAACAGGATCAAATATTCAAACAAGCCACAGACCAAGCGAACACAACAAGAAAGATGACGACAGATTGTGAGAGCAGAGAAAGTGAAGAGCGCTCAGACTGCAGCTCGCACAGGAAGTAAAGTGATGCTTCAGATCTCTGACTTCAGGGGAAGACCTCACTTCCTTCATGCAGCCGCTTCAGTGTCATGACTTCCTACATGTGTGTGTCCGTCGTGATGAAGCTTTCAGCTCAGAGTCGTCCTGTGGAAGCTCATTCAGTCTTTGATTAGAATCCACATCGTTCACTGGATCTCAGATCTCAATGATCTCCTCCTCTCAGACAGAAGAGTCAGCAGCTTCCTGCTCAAACATTTGGTTTGGACAGAGAGTCTCAGAAATCAGACCCACATCACCAGGAGCAGCGTTTTACAAACACTGAAGAACAGGCTGAACGTTCATCTGTGGTCAGATCAGTCGTCCTCATTGACCGGCCTCCATCTGCAGCCTGGCAGCGCTCACACAACAGTCAATGGGTTCAACTGGAAGCTGCATCAAGATCATCTGAGCCGAACACCTTCCTGTTCCTGACGTCTGCTCGTATCCAGTCTCCCTCCTTGATCTCAGCGCCTCAGTGAAAGCTGCAGCCAGCAGCAGCTGCGGAAACATTTCTTGAAGAATTTCTTGAACTCGGTGTTGAAGATGGTGTAGATGATGGGGTTGAGAGCACTGTTGACGTAGCCCAGCCAGGTGACGGTGCTCATCAGACCGGGCGGGATGGCGCAGGTCAAACACAAAGCTCGTGTTGTGTGGACGACGAAGAACGGCGTCCAGCAGAACAGGAAGCAACCTGCATGAACATATGAGAAGGGAAATGTAGGTAGTTCAATTCAATAATCCGCCATGTGACATGTGACAAGTTCCCTGACACGTCTCATGGTAATCTGACCAGTAGTTTGTGCATAAACCTGCTAACCAACTAACTAACTGACAGTCAGACGTCCTTAGTGAAGGAAATAATATGAAATGTCAAAGGTCTCAAAGAATTAAGATGAGGTTTGTAAAGGTACATTTTGATGTAGCTCTGCTCATCAAGGTCCAGATTTACAAAAGGCAGATGTGAAGCAGGATTTTCTTCAGTCAAAGTTAGTTTGAATCCAAAGGGAACATGTGGAGCTGTGAGCCCGAATCATCCATCACACCAAAGTGTGAAGCCGCTGTATAATTACCCTCCTCGTTAACACTCCAGAAATAAACCTACAGCACCTGCCGTCTGCTTTTTAACTGTGAACTCAGACTCTCAGAGCTTACAATTCAAAATTCACTTTTACTCCAACAGTTTAAACTCAGTCGTTGCTGCAGCTTCATCTCCAGCTGCTGACAGATGTGCTGCTGGGTACAATCACACAACTACAGTTATTTTTCAAGTTTGAGAATTTAGGTTTGTGCCTTTAAACTGTGCAAGTTTCATTTGTAGTCTACAGGTGAAAAACACCTTTACATAAAGAGGAAATAAAGAAAGTATGGGCTGTGGTGAAAACATGGTGGAGTAGTCAGTGTGGAGGGGTTAACCCTAACCCTGACCCGTCTACATGTCTGTGATCTCTCCGTCACATCAAAGAACGTTTCTGTGACGTTCATCAGATAGTTTCACTCTCGGTCTTTTGGAATCTTTCTCTTCCTCTGCCACTCACAAGAGAACCATCTGTTTTCATGGTGAGGAGAGAAGGAGAAGAGTCAGAGGCTCAAACCAAATGATGCTCCTCTGTGAACGCTGTGCATAAAGTGAACACAAGGACAGAAGCTAATTCCGTCTCTGTCTCACCTCAGGGTGAAAAGATGATTTACAGCTCAGCCTAAACCGAATCCTCCAGAACAAACTGGTGAGAGCGTCTCTACGCTGATAGCCCAGCATACCGCTTCTCATTTCCCTCATCACCTGTGAACACTGAATCAAACTGAGGACGTTTGTCTCGGCTGACGTCTCCTGGAGCTGATGATTTATTAGTGTTGAGAGAGGATGAGATGTGTCCTTTTACTCCAGGAGACAGGTTAGGTCCTGTGTCCCGGCTCTGCTGTCAGTGGGACACACTTGATATTCATAAGATGCATTGAGGCCGGATCATGACAACTGGGTTGTTCTGTAAATGTAGTTCAGGCAGAATTTCAGGAGGCGACAGCAGGAGATCACTGCTCAGGGGTGAACAAGGAATTTCAAGATCAGAGATATCGTCTGATCATTAATCAAATGAAAAGACAGATGACGACTGCTCCTGTAGAGGAATCACGTGAGGAAGCAGAATATTAACGCCTCACTCAGACTGAACATGTGAAATATACAGAATGGTGTGTGTTCTGTGAGTCGTCCTCTGTCACCAGAGAAGAAACAGACGACAGCTCAGTTCACAGTGAACACAGGACCATGCTGGTTTTAGTGTTCAGCCTCACGTGACTCTGATGACAGCTTGTGCTCAGCACTCGGGCTTTACTGAAACCTTTAGTTTGAATGGTCTTATTGTCTTTTACCTCCAGTTACTGTCAGACATCTACTAACCTCTGCTCAGCTGCAGTTTGAACACGGATGACGGAAACAACAGAATGAAAGTAGCTGTGTGTTATTGTTCAGAACAGAGAAGAAGCCAGAGCAGACTCACATGAGACGCTCAGATCGTCTGTTGCATAATAATTGGATTGAAGGCTTTAAGCTATAATGGCGCCGCTCGTTGAAAGATGGCCAATCAGAAGTGACTGTTATCCTGAGTGACACGAGCCACAACACAAACAATCATTAACCTGTAAACACACAGACGCCACAACTCTCTCGTTCACACGTGAAAGAAAAACCAGGAAACAAAATGAAGATGAAACATGACACACACACACACACACACACACACACACACACACACACACACACACACTTCAGTGTAATTACTCCCAACTGCTGCAGTGTGGATTTTCACCTTATTGAAATATTCAGCACTTCAACACTTCACCTGCTGCTCAGAACAATTTCACTGGAATTTCTCCCTGAATGAGTCGATTGTTACTTTTGAAACAGCAGCTGATCTGTTTCCTCACAAATATTCAAGAGGAACTAAAGAAAACGTGTTTGTAGAAATCATGAGGAGATGAGGCTGTAAACAACAGGGGGCGCTCTTCTGTCCCACGTCTCACCATCAAACTGAAACATATTAAACACTTTGTACTGAGGAAAGAACTTGTTGTTTGTGTTGCTGTGGCTTCTCGTGCACAGAGTGGATCACTTTAGCTCTTGTTGTGTTTCAGGGCCACTTTGTATTAGATCCTGACCCAGATGGGTTTCCCGGGCTGATGCAGATCTCAGGGATTAATGGTCCTTGGACGTTATTTGAGTTATTGCTGCTGCAGACGACGTCCTCTCAGGTTCACTCACCTACTACGACAGGCAGCACCCTCATGGCCTTCCTCTCCCTGCTGTTGATCTTCGCTCTCTTCTTCCTCCGCTGCAGTTGGCTGAAAGTCAGCGTGGGGACCGAGTTCTCTCTGTACTTCCGAGGATAAGGAATCTCCTGCTTTCTGCAGTCGTCTGAATCGTCCAGCCGAGACTGGGCCAAGTCCCTCTCGATGATCCTGGGCAGAGGCATGGGCAGAGGCCCGGGGATGGTGCCCGCCAGCGGGGGGAGGGCGGTGGCGACGGCGGCGTGCTGCAGCTTCCTGCAGGCCTCGATGCTGCTGCGTAGTTTGGCTCTACGAGCCTCCTCCCAGTGCTGCAGCCCGCGGAAAACACCAAAGTAGAGCAGGAGCATGATGGGGCAGGGGATGAAGAAGGAGCAGACGGAGGAATAAACAATATAGTTGCTGTCCTCCAGCTTGCACTCGCTGGGGTCGCGGTCGGGCACGTTGTTGATGCCGAAGAGGACGGGTGAGGCCACGGCCAGGGCCAGCAGCCATGTGGCCGACAGCAGGACGAGCTGACGCTGGTCCACATGCTTACGGTTATAATTCAGAGGGATGGACACAGCGATGAACCTGCAGAACAAAACAACAGTTAACGTGGTACAGAACATTTCATTGGCTGCAGTAAATGTCTGTTTATCCCTCCACAGCTTTGTATTTCTACTGGACACACTTAGGAATCAAACATGTGACGTCTGTTTCATTGAGTTTTTAAGCCCAGTGTTCCCTCTCTTTTATATCTGTTTTGGTCTCCACCATCCAACATCAGGCTCTTTATCTGTGAGCTGCTGCTGAGGCTGATGAAAACATGTAGAACACTGACTCCTGATGTTACTTCACAAAGATGTGTTATCGGTTTATATTCCAGGAAATAAGTTCAAGTGTTGCTTAGTTACTGAAATCAAGGAACAACTGAATTTTTTGGGGGCAAACAAACATGTTAAAGCAGGAAATGTTCATTTACTCAAAGTACTCGTTCTGATTTATATCTTATATTAAGAACTTGTGTTTACAGAAGAATAATAAACTACAGATGTTTTATATTGAGATTCATGGTCTCATGCAAAATGAGAAAGTTTCAGTCTTTTGCTTCAACTTTTAAAAACAATGACAGACACACACACACACACACACACACACACACACACACACACACACACACACACACATACCTGTCCACACTGATGGCACACAGGTTGAATATGGAAGCTGTGCACAGCAACACATCCATGGTCATCAGGCCGTCACACATCAGCATGTTCAAGGTCCAAACTCCACCCTGAAACTACACACAGCCACACACACAGACACACACAGACACACACACCCTCATTAGCTGGCCCAGATCTCCAGTGTGTAATCCTCTTGCACCACTGCAGCTCCTGTTAGGATAAAAACATTCCTCCTTCAGAAACTCTCTCCACTTTCTCCTCTTCTGACTTTTTCCTCCGAGAGAACCAGGGAAGCTTTTTTAATCCAGCGAGTGGCAGCGGACAAACCAGCAGATTAACTGGTCCAGGTAACCAGATTAAAGAGGAGTGGAGGGAGGCCTCAGCAGGGAGGTGTTCAGACGGCTCTAATACTTTAATAAGACAGATATTACACCTTTGAAACCTTTATATTGACTGGAAATATTGTGATTTATGATGATGCCTCTGCTGACAACCCCGTGTGAATCCCCCCTGCCCGAGTCTTGAGCCCTGAGTGAAGAGGTGAGAGACACAGCTCGGCTCAGAGCTGCTTGGCCTCTTTACTTTCTGACGTGGTCGATTGTTTCTGCCACTGGCCTCTGACCAGATTAGTCCAAATGTTGATCCTATTTATAATTTTACCCAAGATAATCTGAAAATGTGTTTGTTTAGTGTGTTAGATGTTCTTGCATAGACCCACAACCCTCCTACAAATGAGCAAGATGCACAAAGAAACACAAAACAACACAGTCACACTGTTGTCATATTGTTTCCCTTCATTGTTGGTTTGCTGGTCTTTTTGAATTTAGCATCTCATGCATCTCTGTTTCTTTTGTGTCTTTTGTAGTTGTTTTGTATTTGATTGTTTGTGTCTCTGCATCTTTTTATCTTTTTGTGATAGTTTTGTTATTTTGTGTCTTCGTGATGTTTTTGTGCATCTCTGTAGTCATGTGGTTGTTTTGTGTCTCTTTGTTTCCTCTTGTCTCTGTTTTCGTAAAACTTCAGTGTAGAAGCTGCTACAGCAGACCACACACACACACACACACACACACACACACACACATAAACACACACACACACTGACACACACACTCTCTCCAGTAGACCCTCAGACCCTCAGACCCTCTGACCCTCTGACCTCTGACCCTCTGACCTCTGACTCTCTGACCTCTGACCCTCTGACCTCTGACCGCCATCTCTCACCTCGGAGTAGACGAACAGCGGTAGAACCATCAGCGCCAGCATCAGATCTGCAGCCGCTAAACTGACGATGAAATAGTTGGTGGTGGTTTTTAACGCCTTCTCCACGTGCACGCTCAGACACACGAGCACGTTTCCCCCGGTGATGACCACAATGAGTAAGATACCGAGGATGAGCGCGGGGACGTTATAACGAGTGGCCACCGGCACCGTGTGGTTCAGGTCCGAGGAGTTGACCGACATGGTCCCCGGTGCGGGGACTGACGCGCTGCTTGTCCGAAGAAGAGCGTCTCTCTCCGGTGTGTTTTTCATCTATGAGCCGTGTCCAGCAGCCTGGAGACTCTCCGGGGACGTGTGGCTGAGTTTCCCCGTGAAGACGCTCCTCGGAGCCGGTCAGTCTCTGCTCCGAGCCCCGTGCGCTCCGCGCGCTCCGAGCTCCAGACGCACAGCCTCGTGCGGCTCCTCCAGCGCCTGACGCACATTTACTGGACTGTGACGAACCGCTGCAGCTTCGTGTGTCTCCTCAGTTTCCTCCTGCAGGAGGAATCAGGAGCTTAAATCCATCAAATCCACTTATGAGGCTGCGCTGCTCTGCGGGAAGAGTCAGGACATCAGCTGTTCCAGCAGGAAACTGTGGAGACCAATCATGTGTCTGAGCTGCAAGAAACAGAGATCAGTCCCCAGGAGAAACTAGAATAAAGATCATCACCAGGAGAAACTAGAATAAAGATCAAACACCAGGAGAAACTAGAATAAAGATCAAACACCAGGAGAAACTAGAATATAGATCAGTCCCCAGGAGAAACTAGAATAAAGATCAGTCACCAAGAGAAACAAGAATAAAGATCAAACACCAGGAGAAACTAGAATAAAGATCAAACACCAGGAGAAACTAGAATAAAGATCAAACACCAGGAGAAACTAGAATAAAGATCAAACACCAGGAGAAACAAGAATAAAGATCATCACCAGGAGAAACTAGAATATAGATCAAACACCAGGAGAAACTAGAATAAAGATCAAACACCAGGAGAAACTAGAATAAAGATCAAACACCAGGAGAAACTAGAATAAAGATCAGTCACCAGGAGAAACTAGAATAAAGATCAAACACCAGGAGAAACTAGAATAAAGATCAAACACCAGGAGAAACTAGAATAAAGATCAATCACCAGGAGAAACTAGAATAAAGATCAGTCACCAGGAGAAACAAGAATAAAGATCAAACACCAGGAGAAACCAGAATAAAGATCAATCACCAGGAGAAACTAGAATAAAGATCAATCACCAGGAGAAACTAGAATAAAGATCAAACACCAGGAGAAACTAGAATAAAGATCAAACACCAGGAGAAACAAGAATAAAGATCAGTCACCAAGAGAAACAAGAATAAAGATCAAACACCAGGAGAAACTAGAATAAAGATCAAACACCAGGAGAAACTAGAATAAAGATCAAACACCAGGAGAAACTAGAATAAAGATCAGTCACCAGGAGAAATAAGAATAAAGATCAAACACCAGGAGAAACTAGAATAAAGATCAAACACCAGGAGAAACTAGAATAAAGATCAAACACCAGGAGAAACTAGAATAAAGATCAAACACCAGGAGAAACTAGAATAAAGATCAATCACCAGGAGAAACTAGAATAAAGATCAAACACCAGGAGAAACTAGAATAAAGATCAAACACCAGGAGAAACTAGAATAAAGATCAATCACCAGGAGAAACTAGAATAAAGATCAAACACCAGGAGAAACTAGCATAAAGATCAGTCACCAGGAGAAACTAGAATAAAGATCAAACACCAGGAGAAACTAGAATAAAGATCAGTCACCAGGAGAAACTAGAATAAAGATCAAACACCAGGAGAAACTAGAATAAAGATCAAACACCAGGAGAAAATAGAATAAAGATCAAACACCAGGAGAAACTAGAATAAAGATCAATCACCAGGAGAAACAAGAATAAAGATCAGTCACCAGGAGAAACAAGAATAAAGATCAAACACCAGGAGAAACTAGAATAAAGATCAGTCACCAGGAGAAATAAGAATAAAGATCAAACACCAGGAGAAACTAGAATAAAGATCAAACACCAGGAGAAACTAGAATAAAGATCAAACACCAGGAGAAACAAGAATAAAGATCAAACACCAGGAGAAACTAGAATAAAGATCAATCACCAGGAGAAACTAGAATAAAGATCAAACACCAGGAGAAACTAGAATAAAGATCAATCACCAGGAGAAACTAGAATAAAGATCAAACACCAGGAGAAACTAGCATAAAGATCAGTCACCAGGAGAAACTAGAATAAAGATCAAACACCAGGAGAAACTAGAATAAAGATCAGTCACCAGGAGAAACTAGAATAAAGATCAAACACCAGGAGAAACTAGAATAAAGATCAAACACCAGGAGAAAATAGAATAAAGATCAAACACCAGGAGAAACTAGAATAAAGATCAGTCACCAGGAGAAATAAGAATAAAGATCAAACACCAGGAGAAACTAGAATAAAGATCAAACACCAGGAGAAACTAGAATAAAGATCAAACACCAGGAGAAACAAGAATAAAGATCAAACACCAGGAGAAACTAGAATAAAGATCAATCACCAGGAGAAACTAGAATAAAGATCAAACACCAGGAGAAACTAGAATAAAGATCAATCACCAGGAGAAACTAGAATAAAGATCAAACACCAGGAGAAACTAGCATAAAGATCAGTCACCAGGAGAAACTAGAATAAAGATCAAACACCAGGAGAAACTAGAATAAAGATCAGTCACCAGGAGAAACTAGAATAAAGATCAAACACCAGGAGAAACTAGAATAAAGATCAAACACCAGGAGAAAATAGAATAAAGATCAAACACCAGGAGAAAATAGAATAAAGATCAAACACCAGGAGAAACTAGAATAAAGATCAATCACCAGGAGAAACAAGAATAAAGATCAGTCACCAGGAGAAACAAGAATAAAGATCAGTCACCAAGAGAAACAAGAATAAAGATCAAACACCAGGAGAAACTAGAATAAAGATCAGTCACCAGGAGAAATAAGAATAAAGATCAATCACCAGGAGAAACTAGAATAAAGATCAAACACCAGGAGAAACTAGAATAAAGATCAATCACCAGGAGAAACTAGAATAAAGATCAAACACCAGGAGAAACTAGCATAAAGATCAGTCACCAGGAGAAACTAGAATAAAGATCAAACACCAGGAGAAACTAGAATAAAGATCAGTCACCAGGAGAAACTAGAATAAAGATCAAACACCAGGAGAAACTAGAATAAAGATCAAACACCAGGAGAAAATAGAATAAAGATCAAACACTAGGAGAAAATAGAATAAAGATCAAACACCAGGAGAAACTAGAATAAAGATCAATCACCAGGAGAAACAAGAATAAAGATCAGTCACCAGGAGAAACAAGAATAAAGATCAGTCACCAAGAGAAACAAGAATAAAGATCAAACACCAGGAGAAACTAGAATAAAGATCAGTCACCAGGAGAAATAAGAATAAAGATCAGTCACCAGGAGAAATAAGAATAAAGATCAAACACCAGGAGAAACTAGAATAAAGATCAAACACCAGGAGAAACTAGAATAAAGATCAATCACCAGGAGAAACTAGAATAAAGATCAAACACCAGGAGAAACTAGCATAAAGATCAGTCACCAGGAGAAACTAGAATAAAGATCAAACACCAGGAGAAACTAGCATAAAGATCAGTCACCAGGAGAAACTAGAATAAAGATCAAACACCAGGAGAAACTAGAATAAAGATCAAACACCAGGAGAAACAAGAATAAAGATCAAACACCAGGAGAAACTAGAATAAAGATCAAACACCAGGAGAAACTAGCATAAAGATCAGTCACCAGGAGAAACTAGAATAAAGTTCAAACACCAGGAGAAACTAGAATAAAGATCAGTCACCAGGAGAAACTAGAATAAAGATCAAACACCAGGAGAAACTAGAATAAAGATCAATCACCAGGAGAAACCAGAATAAAGATCAAACACCAGGAGAAACTAGAATATAGATCAAACACCAGGAGAAACTAGAATAAAGATCAAACACCAGGAGAAACAAGAATAAAGATCAAACACCAGGAGAAACTAGAATAAAGATCAAACACCAGGAGAAACAAGAATAAAGATCAAACACCAGGAGAAACTAGAATAAAGATCAAACACCAGGAGAAACTAGAATAAAGATCAGTCACCAGGAGAAACTAGAATAAAGATCAAACACCAGGAGAAACTAGAATAAAGATCAGTCACCAGGAGAAACTAGAATAAAGATCAAACACCAGGAGAAACTAGAATAAAGATCAAACACCAGGAGAAACTAGCATAAAGATCAGTCACCAGGAGAAACTAGAATAAAGATCAAACACCAGGAGAAACTAGAATAAAGATCAAACACCAGGAGAAACTAGAATAAAGATCAAACACCAGGAGAAACAAGAATAAAGATCAAACACCAGGAGAAACTAGCATAAAGATCAAACACCAGGAGAAACAAGAATAAAGATCAATCACCAGGAGAAACTAGAATAAAGATCAAACACCAGGAGAAACTAGAATAAAGATCAAACACCAGGAGAAACTAGAATAAAGATCAAACACCAGGAGAAACTGGTCTTAGAAGATCAGATAATTAGTTAACTGTATTTGTTTAAACATGTGAAACATAATAAACTTGACTGGTTCTATTGTCATTCTACTCTGGTACTGTACTACACTCATAAAACATTACTACGACTACTACACTGAACAACTCTGTGAGTTGAATTCAAACACTTTATTGGTCTGTGTTGTCTTTGTTCACTTTCACAGGCTTATTCACGAGTGACGTTCACGACGTTATAGACATCACACACACAGAACGTCCTTTTAAAGCTCAGAGTGAAGGTGGCGTGAATTCATTAGAATAAAGTCGGCAGCAATTAGCTTCTCACACATCGTCACAAAGCCTCGGGATGAAGAGGAGAACCTGAAGAACAGAAAGTGTGTGAGTGTGTGTGTGTGTGTGTGTGTGTGTGTGTGTGTGTGTGTGTGTGTGTGTGTGTGTGTGTGTGTGTGTGTGTGTGTGTGTGTGGCTGCACAGAAAGACGAGGTGAAGATGAATAAAGACAGTGCGAATAAAGACATAACTAACATAGTGCGATTTCACTGGCCGAACTGACAGAACTTCAGAGATTTATTTTTGTTTTTGCATTTCTTCAGCTTACTCCAAAACAGAAATTCTCAGCATAATGATCCAAATGTTGTCCTGAAGCAATAAATAATAGTAATAGTACCGTTGTTCATAGCACACATCCAGCAAGGATCGCTGGGATAAAAATGATAGGCCACTACTGTCCTAAATAAAGTGTCGAACTTCAGAGTTTTGCTTTTGATGGCACAGGAAATTCATAAAATAGGAGAGGACAAATACAGTTTTATCCATCACTGCTGTTGAAGAAGTGGTTTTTAAAAGCAGTATTGGTGCAGACCTTTCGCCACATTTGTTCACTTTCTGAGAAGAGTGCTGTCCAGTATGCAAATGTATTATTTTTTAAGAAATGCTATTGTACTGTAAATATCATTGTGAATATTTTTGTATTCGCACTATGTTAGAAATCAGGATGAAAATGTAAAAATAAACCAGTGAAATGGAAGAAGATAAAGAGAAAAAGGACGGAGACCAGTGAGACCAGTGATACCAGGGAGACCAGGGAGACCAAGGAGACTAGTGAGACCAGGGAGACCAGTGAGACCAGGGAGACCAGTGAGACCAGGGAGACCAGGGAGACCAGGGAGACCAGTGACACCAGGGAGACCAGTGAGACCAGGGAGACCAGTGAGACCAGTGACACCAGGGAGACCAGGGAGACCAGTGACACCAGGGAGACCAGTGAGACCAGGGAGACCAGTGAGACCAGTGACACCAGGGAGACCAGTGAGACCAGGGAGACCAGGGAGACCAGTGACACCAGGGAGACCAGTGACACCAGGGAGACCAGTGACACCAGGGAGACCAGTGAGACCAGTGACACCAGGGAGACCAGTGAGACCAGTGACACCAGGGAGACCAGGGAGATCAGTGACACCAGTGAGACCAGTGAGACCAGTGAGACCAGTGACACCAGTGAGACCAGTGAGACCAGTGAGATCAGAGAAGTGAAGCTGAAGTAACAACTGGAGGAAACAAACCTGGAAACATCCACTTCACACTGATCAGCTGTGACTTCATGTCTCCATCAGGGACTGTGGAATCATGTCCTCCACAGAAAGTGTCCAGCAGGAGTCACTCCTTATGAAGAGGGGGGGACAGATGTCAGCCTCAGGGGGAGGAGGAGGAGGAGGAGGAGGAGGAGGAGGAGGAAGGAGCTCCTCCACAGAGCAGTTGTTCTGTTACTCACCAATGTGTCAGACCTGCATCATGGTCGTCAGGATCTAACCTGATGATTCAGTAAAAGTATCTGATAAATGTACTCAGAGTATTTAAAGTAAAAGTATTTTTACTTCATTTAGAGATTCCAATGTGCAGCAGCAGGTGGAACAGGAATGTTAATGAGCAGATTAGCTTCTGTGATAAACCCGAGAACAAGTTACATCATCATCACGGAGCAAAACGTGAAAGAGCTTCAGTGAAAACACATTGAACCCAGAAGAGAAGAGTTCAACTGAGGCTGAACACAAACTGTTCTTACTGCTCACTGTAAGTCAATCAATCAATCAGTCAATCAATCAGTCAATCAGTCAATCAATCAGTCAATCAGTCAATCAATCAATCAGTCAATCAATCAGTCAATCAATCAGTCAGTCAATCAGTCAATCAATCAATCAATCAGTCAATCAGTCAATCAGTCAATCAATCAGTCAATCAATCAGTCAGTCAATCAGTCAATCAATCAATCAATCAATCAATCAATCAATCAGTCAATCAATCAATCAATCAATCAATCAATCAGTCAATCAATCAATCAATCAGTCAGTCAATCAGTCAGTCAATCAGTCAATCAGTCAATCAATCAATCAGTCAATCAATCAATCAATCAGTCAATCAATCAATCAGTCAGTCAATCAATCAGTCAATCAGTCAATCAATCAGTCAATCAGTCAATCAGTCAATCAGTCAATCAATCAATCAATCAATCAATCAATCAATCAGTCAATCAATCAATCAATCAGTCACAGGTTATTTGTCTCATATTCCCAGTTTGTCTCCAGATGGGGGAAGTAGGTGAGGAAGTAGGAGGGGAAGTAGGAGGGGAAGTAGGTGAGGAACTGGGTGAGGAAGTAGGAGGGGAAGTAGGAGGGGAAGTAGGAGGGGAAGTAGGTGAGGAAGTAGGAGGGGAAGTAGGAGGGGAAGTAGGTGAGGAAGTAGGAGGGGAAGTAGGTGAGGAAGTAGGAGGGGAAGTAGGGTTAATAACAGGGTTAATGAGCTTTACTGCAGCCAGCCACCAGGAGGAGCCGTCCATCTTTATTTACCTACGTGTAAAACACTTAGTGATTTATGTTCTTTACATTTCGTTTAACTTATTTTGTTCTTTTAATTTTGTCATTTTGTGGGTCTTTGTTTTGTCTCTTTTTAGTTTGTTGTGTGTCTGTAGTTGTTTTATAGTTTGTTAGAGTTGTTTTGTATCTTTGTAGTGTTTTTTGCATCATGTTGTGTGTCTGTCTCTTTGTGGTCATGTTGTGTTAGATCACAAGTGAACAACATGAACCAGCTGATCTGTGGAGCTCTGGCTCCCCCTGGTGGTCAGAGGGGAAAGTGACTCCTTTAAAACAGGGAAAAGTCTACGGCACATTTATGAATGGACTGAACTATACCATGTAGTGTCTGTGTGTGTGTGTGTGTGTGTGTGTGTGTGTGTGTGTGTGTGTGTGTGTGTGTGTTTGTATGTGTGTTTGTATGTGTGTAATGTATGAGCTTCATCATGACACTGGGAGCTTGTTGTTCCCACACAGAGGAGATGGGGGAGGGGTGGTTCTGGTGTGTGTGTGTGTGTCTGTGTGTGTGTGTGTGTGTGTGTGTGTGTGTGTGTGTGTGTGTGTGTGTGTGTGTGTGTGTCTGTGTGTGTGTGTGTCTGTGTCTGTGTGTGTGTGTGTGTGTGTGTGTGTGTGTGTGTGTGTGTCTGTGTCTGTGTGTGTGTGTGTGTGTGTGTGTGTGTGTGTGTGTCTGTGTCTGTGTGTGTGTGTGTGTGTGTGTGTGTGTGTGTGTGTCTGTGTCTGTGTGTGTGTGTCTGTGTGTGTGTCTGTGTGTGTGTGTGTGTGTGTGTGTGTGTGTGTGTGTGTGTGTGTCTGTGTGTGTGTGTGTGTGTGTCTGTGTGTGACTGTGTGTGTGCAGTGGGGCTTTGTCCAAGAGGAAAACATCTCTGACCTTCCACATGTGCAGCTCACTTTTCAAAAACATCCCCATCATCTTCATCACCATCCTCTTCATCCCCATCCTCTTCATCCCCATCCTCTTCATCACCATCCTCTTCATCACCATCCTCTTCATCCCCATCCTCTTCATCCCCATCCTCTTCATCACCACTCAGGTCAGTTGTGTCTGTGCAGCATCAGATCACAGACACATCTCATGATCTCAAGCTAAAGAGAAACCAACCGTTTCCACAACGAGCAGCTCGGAGACTCCGTGTCAGTCAAAGCTCTGAATGTTTCTCCAGATCTTTTCTAGATTCTCACTCAAAGTCTTTCCCAGTGGAACCTTCACACACACATCTGAACACGGGACAGGGGATCGAACCGCCGACTGCCTGGTTAGTGGCTGATCCGCTCTCCCTCCTCGTTGTCGTGCTGCAGAATGAATCTGGGCCCAATCAGATGAAGAGTTTGTATGTGTCGTTATCAAGAGTCTGACCCGAGGATTTCAAACGGGACAGATGTATTCAGCTCCCAGAATGCACCAGGGCCAGCGATGCAGAACCAGCAGCTCAAACAGATGCAAGTATTTCAGTGGGAGGCAGCGAGTCTCTGTCTCCAGGCGCTTTATTCAACACGAGGCCGTGAGATGAAGTCACACACACTGCGACTGTAGTCGACTCCCACTGGCTGAGCAGCACAGACGGCTCTTTATGTGCTCGAGTACCAGCTGGTACCACGACTCCTCTTCCTCCTCTGGACTTCATCTGCCGGAGCCTGTGGACTCACGACATGGACCTGCAGCTGAGGAACCGACCTGTGGACCTTCTCCTCAGATTCACTGTGCTCGTCCTCTTTTCTACACTTTGTGCGGCTCAAAGACGTAAGTAGAGCTGTTGTGTGTGTGGAGCTGCAGAGAGAGAGTTTCAATCCTTTAAAGAAGGGGCCCCAACCTTTTGGCTCTGTGGCCCCTAAAGTGAAGCTGTGTTTACTGTGGACCTTTTCTCTTGGAGGAAGAAAACTAACATAAAGATTCTAATCTATCAACAAGGTTTGTACAACTAAATTATTCTTTTGTTTTGTTATTTGTGTAATAATCTGGGGCCCTCTAGTTGTGGCCCCTCAGATGTTGTGGCCCCTCAGGTGTTGTGGCCCCTCAGATGTTGTGGCCCCTCAGATGTTGTGGCCCCTCAGGTGTTGTGGCCCCTCAGGTGTTGTGGCCCCTCAGATGTTGTGGCCCCTCAGATGTTGTGGCCCCTCAGATGTTGTGGCCCCTCAGATGTTGTGGCCCCTCAGATGTTGTGGCCCCTCTCCAGCAACTGTTTGAAAGTACGAGACATACAAAGTTTACACAGGATCTGAACTCGTTCCCTCGTTAAACAGAACGCTGCCACCTTGTGTTTAGAATGTGAAGTTTAGAATGTGAAGTTTAGAATGTGAAGTTTAGAATCTGAAGTTTAGAATCTGAAGTTTAGAATGTGAAGTTTAGAATGTGAAGTTTAGAATGTGAAGTTTAGAATCTAAACGAACTAACATACATGAGTAACTTGATCCAAACTTTCGATCATTTGATTAATTAGCTAACCCTAACCCTTTGTTTAGAAACTGACATATGATGAATTTGAGTCTGATTATAGTGGAAGTTACAGATAATGAGACGAGATCTTGTCTGAAATACTTTCACACCTACTTCGATGATTCAATGATTCTTTTGTCTGGTTGAATTGTGTCACGTTGTGTTTCTGTGGGTCTTGTTTATTTAAGTGTTGAGTTGATTTGCTTCATTTTGTCATTTCATTGATTTTCTGATGTCTCCAGTTGTTGTGATGACGTGCGACTGTTAGACCGAGCCGTGCTAGCAGCTTCCCCCTGTTTCTAGTATTTGTGCTAAGCTAAGCTAACAGGCTGTACTTAATAGTCTTTACGTCCACGCCTTGCTGGTTCTAACTGAAGAGCTCGTTTTAACCTTCATTACTTTAGTTTATATTGTTCTGCCATGGAAGGGGATTCAATCAAATACTGTAAATCTCTTTATTTCATGGACACAAACCTTTTGTCTTTGTGTCGTTGCATCATATTATCAGCAGTTTTGATCAAATTAAATAGAAACGTTTTAATCAAACCAACATTATGAGACACTTCAGATGAAACCGGTGTTGATGTGTGTGTGTCAGTGTGCACGGTTCCTCCCGGTCCGGTGACCGTGTCAGAGAACCTCACGGCTGACGTCCAGGTGGTCCAGATCCTCTCTGGTGCTGACGTGACCCTGACGCTCACAGTGAACCCTGAAGATCTGTTCTACCTGAAGGGAAACGTCCTGATGGTGAAGAAAGGACTCGACTACGAGGTGATTGAATCCACTGGTCATTTATTACAAATCATGAAACTGATCATGAAGCTTATTCACATTTTCATTTCAGTCATTGTCCAGTACAACTCTGGTGGTGTGGGTTCAGTGCAGCGGAGCTGGATCCACGTCTGTGAGTAACCGTGAAACACGTGAAACACGTGAAACACAGAATCATGTGAATTTCTCTAAATTCATGATACAGATGATTTCATCCATGTCTCCCCCCCCCCTCAGGTGAATGAGTCTGTTGACGTTCTGGTAGAAAATGTGAACGACAATCCTCCGAACTTTGCACAAAACCACTTCGTAATAGAAGTGAATGAGGTGAGAAGTGTGTGTGTCTCTGTGTGCGGTGTGTGTGTGTGTGTGTCTGTGTGTCTCTGTGTGTGTCTCTGTGTGCGGTGTGTGTGTGTGTGTCTCTGTGTGTCTCTGTGTCTCTGTGTGTGTGTGTGTGTCTGTGTGTCTCTGTGTGCAGTGTGTGTGTGTGTGTCTCTGTGTGTGTCTCTGTCTCTGTGTCTCTGTTTATGTCTCTGTCTCTGTGTGCGGTGTGTGTGTGTGTGTGTGTCTGTGTGCGGTGTGTGTGTGTGTCTGTGTGTGGGTGTGTCTCTGTGTGCGGTGTGGGTGTGTGTGTGTGTCTCTCTGTGTCTGTGTGTTCTTCACAGCTGTCACATGTTCGATTCCCTCAGCTCACAGCCATTAACTCCAGCGTGGCTGTGATCGAAGCTTCGGACGTGGACTCGGAGCCGTTGTTCTATCGTTTAGAATCTGCAACAGTAAGATCACGTCCAATCCACTGAGCCGAACACGACTCGTCCTGAATTATTACAGTGAAATGTTTTAATACATCAGAACAAACGTTCACTGTGTAACTTTAGTCCTTTATGTTGTATTGTTATAAATATGATGATGATATAAACTACAATCTTTTCTCTCCGTCCTCCACCAGGACAAATATTTCCGTCTGGAAAACATCAACTCTCCAAAGATCCTTGTGAAAAGTCTCCTGGACCACGACGTCGTACAAAAGATCTCTCTGGTTTTACACGTCCAGGTACGACCGAGACAACAACAACATGCATGTGGCGTCTGCTTCTCTTTGACCTTTGACCTGTCACATATGTTCCAGGACACGTTCAACGGCTCGGCCTCCAACAAACCCTTCTTCACGTCCGTGGCCACCGTCACGGTTCACGTGAAGGACGTTGACAACCGGCCTCCGTGGTTTCAGCCGTGTCTCAGGACAAACTTAGGAATCGCCAAACTGTGCGTGAGCAGCGGCTACAGAGGAAAAGTCAACCTGACGGAGAAAGAGGTGAGACTCACCTGAAGGAGCTGATCCCCCTGAGGCGGTTCCTCTGGAGGAAGGGACTCCACCTGAGGAACCTTTATCTGGACAAACTGGGTTGTTCGGTCCTTCTGCAGATTGTCCTCGGAGACGTTTCAGCTCCGAGGACTCGTCTAACGTCCAGTTCTCCACGAAGGATTCAACCATTACTGGGTTTTTCAAACAGATGGAAAAGAAAATCTCATAATAACCTTTTTTAAACCTTCTTCATGGAGATCGTGTTTTCACCCTGTCCACTCGTTAGTGAGTCAGTGGGTGGGTTAGGTAATTAGTTAGCTAGTGAGTTAGTTAGTTCATATGTTAGTTAGTGGGTGGGTTACTTAGTTAATTGGTTAGCTGGTGGATGCATGATTGAGTGAGTTAGTGAGTGAGTTAGTTCATTAGTTAGTTGGTTACCTAGTGAGTTAGTGAGTGTAGAAAGCCTTGGCTTTATACTGAGTGATGTTCTAGTTGCATCTTTAATTATTATTCTCCACTAATATTTTCCTCCCTTTAGTTTTCAGCTGTGTGTTTATCGCTGGTTTTTCAATCAGAGGTTTTCACGTCACTCTTCGTCATTAGTTGCGTTTGTGGATTCAAACTTTTCTTTTCTCCACAGTTCAAGTCCAAACACTTGACGTGACAGAGGGACTGGAAAGTGTGAATGTGGTCTTGTGGTCTCGGGGGTTAATGTTATGGTTAATCCCGACACGTTTAGTAGGTCATGAAATAAGATGTCTCAGTCTGTGAATTCACACGTGATGCTTCTGATCCTCAGGAGGGGCCGTTGGTGCTGGAGCCGGGGCCGGTGTTCGCCAGGGACGGAGACAAGAACCGGAGCGAGCAGATCAGCTACAGGATCCTGAGAGGTTCAAGTTCTTCTGTCACTTGTTCAGTCACAGCTCATTCATCAGTGCATCAGGTGTCATGGACCAGAATCCAGAGGTTTCATGTATCATCATTAGTCGTATGAGAAGAAGGAAACATGTTCAATTCTTCACTTGGGAAAACGTAATAAAAGATTGTTACGGGTTTTCTTCCTTCAAACTTTCACACATGAAGGTTAAAGTTTGAAAAAACAGTTCCTCAGTCGGATCCAACATGAACATGAAATATTCAGTGTTTTATTTCTTATGATTGAAAAGTTTCTTGTTTCTTTAATCTTCAGGAAATGAAGGAAACATTTTCCAGATCGATGAAGACACAGGAAACATCACCATGACCAAAGCTGCTGATATCGTCGGACCAATAACTCTCACAGTTCTGGTGAAAGACACGATTGTGTACTTGTGTGTTGTTGGAGTTTTATCATCGTACAAACATCTGGTAAACCTGAACATGTGTCCATGTCTCCTTCAGGCGTCTCAGGTGACCAACAGGGACCAGTTTGCTGTGACTCAGGTGACCATGGAGGTGATGAAGAGGAGCAGGAACCCTCCTCGCTTTGAGAGGGAGCGATACGAAGGATTCATCTACAGTAACTCCGTCCCTGAGAGCATGATCCTCCGGGACCGGAGCACCAACCGGCCCTTCAGGGTCCGAGCCCGGGACGAGGACTTCGCCGCCGTGAGCACTGCGCGTTTTTAAAACTGACACTTCAACTTCATTAAAGAGTGTGTGTGTGTGTGTGTGTCCTGAATCACTGTGTGTGTGTGTTTCTGTCCTGAATCACTGTGTGTGTGTGTGTGTCCTGAATCACTGTGTGTGTGTGTTTCTGTCCTGAATCACTGTGTGTGTGTGTGTTTCTGTCCTGAATCACTGTGTGTGTGTGTGTGTCCTGAATCACTGTGTGTGTGTGTTTCTGTCCTGAATCACTGTGTGTGTGTGTGTTTCTGTCCTGAATCACTGTGTGTGTGTTTCTGTCCTGAATCACTGTGTGTGTGTGTGTGTGTGTGTGTGTGTGTGTGTGTGTCAGGGTTTGAATCCAGATGTGAAATACGAGGTTCAGTACAGCAGCTACGTCAACGTGACGTCGGACGGCTTCATGATCCTGAAGAGAGTCGTGAAGACAGAATCTTTCGCACTTCAGGTGACTGACTCACAAAAATGTCAGTTTGTAGAAAACAGAACGATCCGTGTTCATTCTTCACAGAAACGTGTTGAAGTTCAATCAGTTGTTAAACTTCCTGCAGCTCCGAGCAGTGGATTCGACGACAGGAGAGTTTGGCACCGCAGCCGTTTCCGTTCAGGTGATTCCAGGTCAGAAGTTCACACTCGTCTGGTTTTCTGAATATTCGGAACATGTATTAGTTTCATTTGGACTCACTGACCCTCTCCTCCGTAGCCGTGGCGATCCCGTCTCCCTCCAACATCGGCTACCGGCCGGGGGACATGGCGCTGCTGGGTCTGGTGATGGCGGCTCTGCTGGTCCTCTGCCTCATCGTGATTGGCTTCTTGATCTCCCGCTTGTGGAAGGGAAACGGCAGCGTGGACAAGTTGTGTGAGGTCAGTGTCTCTGCTCGCTTCCTGTTTGAAATGTTTCAGTCAGACTCTTCTACGTGTTTTCACACTTTGCTGCTGATCAGATGAAAACAGAGAAACAGTCACAGCTCAGACTGAGTTTCATGAAGCTGCTGCTGCAACTTGACTGATTATTAAACCAAACGAACCGAGCTCAGTCTCCGCAGCAGCAGAGCTTCATTAGCTGCTGTGTTAATGCTGAGGGGCCTCTCTCTGCTGTGTTAACTCTGAGGGGCCTCTCTCTGCAGTGTTAACTCTGAGGGGCCTCTCTCTGCAGTGTTAATGCTGAGGGGCCTCTCTCTGCTGTGTTAACTCTGAGGGGCCTCTCTCTGCAGTGTTAACTCTGAGGGGCCTCTCTCTGCAGTGTTAATGCTGAGGGGCCTCTCTCTGCTGTGTTAACTCTGAGGGGCCTCTCTCTGCTGTGTTAACTCTGTGGGGCCTCTCTCTGCAGTGTTAATGCTGAGGGGCCTCTCTCTGCAGTGTTAACTCTGAGGGGCCTCTCTCTGCTGTGTTAACTCTGTGGGGCCTCTCTCTGCAGTGTTAACTCTGAGGGGCCTCTCTCTGCAGTGTTAATGCTGAGGGGCCTCTCTCTGCTGTGTTAACTCTGAGGGGCCTCTCTCTGCTGTGTTAACTCTGTGGGGCCTCTCTCTGCAGTGTTAATGCTGAGGGGCCTCTCTCTGCAGTGTTAATGCTGAGGGGCCTCTCTCTGCAGTGTTAACTCTGAGGGGCCTCTCTCTGCTGTGTTAATGCTGAGGGGCCTCTCTCTGCTGTGTTAACTCTGAGGGGCCTCTCTCTGCAGTGTTAATGCTGAGGGGCCTCTCTCTGCTGTGTTAACGCTGAGGGGCCTCTCTCTGCTGTGTTAACTCTGTGGGGCCTCTCTCTGCTGTGTTAATGCTGAGGGGCCTCTCTCTGCTGTGTTAACTCTGAGGGGCCTCTCTCTGCTGTGTTAACTCTGAGGGGCCTCTCTCTGCAGTGTTAACTCTGAGGGGCCTCTCTCTGCTGTGTTAACTCTGAGGGGCCTCTCTCTGCTGTGTTAACTCTGAGGGGCCTCTCTCTGCAGTGTTAACTCTGTGGGGCCTCTCTCTGCTGTGTTAACTCTGAGGGGCCTCTCTCTGCTGTGTTAACTCTGAGGGGCCTCTCTCTGCAGTGTTAACTCTGTGGGGCCTCTCTCTGCTGTGTTAACTCTGAGGGGCCTCTCTCTGCAGTGTTAATGCTGAGGGGCCTCTCTCTGCTGTGTTAACTCTGAGGGGCCTCTCTCTGCTGTGTTAATGCTGAGGGGCCTCTCTCTGCTGTGTTAACTCTGAGGGGCCTCTCTCTGCAGTGTTAACTCTGTGGGGCCTCTCTCTGCTGTGTTAACTCTGTGGGGCCTCTCTCTGCTGTGTTAATGCTGTGGGGCCTCTCTCTGCTGTGTTAACTCTGAGGGGCCTCTCTCTGCTGTGTTAATGCTGAGGGGCCTCTCTCTGCTGTGTTAACTCTGAGGGGCCTCTCTCTGCAGTGTTAATGCTGAGGGGCCTCTCTCTGCAGTGTTAACTCTGAGGGGCCTCTCTCTGCAGTGTTAACTCTGTGGGGCCTCTCTCTGCTGTGTTAACTCTGACGGGCCTCTCTCTGCTGTGTTAATGCTGTGGGGCCTCTCTCTGCTGTGTTAACTCTGAGGGGCCTCTCTCTGCTGTGTTAACTCTGTGGGGCCTCTCTCTGCTGTGTTAACTCTGTGGGGCCTCTCTCTGCAGTGCCTTGGCCCCTGTCTGAAGTCGGACCAGCCTCGGGCCGGACACCGGGACTCCCTGCAGTACACCAACGACGGCTTCCAGAACGAGGCCGACCAGAGCCGTGGGGGCGCCAGGCGCTGGAACAACATCCTCCCCAGACGGAGCACCTTCCCCCAGGCGCAGGGGAGACGGAGCCACCACTGCTCCTCCTGCGGCGTCTACACCAACCACGTCCCCAAGGGGAGCCCCTCGGTGAGACCGGGCCGGAGGGGCCGAGGAGACGGGGACGAGTACGGCAAGAGGTCGCTCCTGAACAAGCAGAGGAGGAAGGAGGGCCAGAAGACGGTGTGGTTCAAAGAGATCGAGGACTCGTCGGACATCGAGGTGGAGATCATCCCGGACACCGTGGGCCGGGTGGAGGAGGAGACCGAGGAGGAGCTGGAGGGGGAGGTGGAGATGGAGGGGGTGGTCAGAGACCCGGCCGCCCCACTGAGAGGCTCTGATGACGGGCAGGAGAACCAGAACACACGACCCAGTGAGGAGCAGGACTGTGGAGTTACCAACTCAGAGAAAGAGAAGGAGCAGGAGGGCTGACGGCAGAGGTCAGAGGTCAGAGGTCGAACTGGAGTCAGAGAAAACTCAGCTGTTGGTTTTCTTCTCACTTTCTGGAGACAACAGGCCACAGCAGAGGTCTGAGTCCAGGAAGAAGCTTCACATCTCTGGAAACTGAGCGTGAAGAACAAGGATCCTGAAGTGTTTTCTACTGTGAGAATCGGAGCTTTTACTCTTTAAATATATGGTGTTGGTCAAATGTATCGTGTGAAATTATATGTTTGAGATTCAGATCCTGACCTTTAAAGCAACATTACACAACTTGAAACCTTAAAGCAGCAGCTTCTTTAAAAGACTTTGAATGTTTCTCATCTCATTCTCCAGAAAACAGCGTCCTGACATGTTGTGTAGTTAGTGTGTGAAGCAGCAGCAGCAGGTTGTCGGTCCGACTCCTTCACAGCAACATGTGGGGAGGGGCGGAGCCTGTAGAGCAGCAGGAGGTGGAGAGATCAGTGTTGTTTACAGCTCATCCACACCGGCGTCGGCCCTCATCACCAAGAGGACGTTTCAGGAGAACATCTGGAGCATCAGGTCTGACAGCAGCTGTAATGTTGCTCTAAAGGAAAACTTGGGTCTTCATTGATTGTGTTGGTCGTTGTTTCTGTTTCAGGACAACTTTAATAATCAGACGGATTCTAAACAACCTGTTAACTTGGGGACGATGAAGTGATTCTTCGTCGGTTTAGCTGTTAGATAGTTTCCAACATTTCAGGGGAGCTCGGTTTCAGTGAAGCTGAAGTGATCGGGACTTTGTGGTGAAACATGTGAAACTTTAATACTAAACAGCTGAAGTGACTCTTGTATGTTGACTGTATTTTATTGAGCACATTTGGTTAAATAACTTCTCTGGTTAATAAATAAATCTGTGGTTGACTTTTTGTACATTAAAGTGACTGATGTCGGGGGTGTGAGGGAATAATAAAAGTTTGAAGCGTTTGTTTCATCTGTAGTTCGGATCCGACTGTTTCACCCAAATCATCGAAACACAACTCTCAGTATTTCTCTGTGAGGTTCGGAATAAATAAACCAATGAATGAATATTTTTCCAAAATGGTCAAACCACTTTTTAAGAGCATCTACAAACCAGTGAATCTCTGCTGCTTCAGGATCTGCTCTTTTCAAAGCTGCACCACTCAGAAACAGATGTTTTAAAAGTGTTTATTGAGGCCAAATCACATTAAGAATCATCACAATGTCAGTAGTCGAAAACTTCCTCCTAAAATCCAAATTAAAAGTTTAAAACAAATCCCTGATTTAAAAAGTAAGGGCTCAATATTCTGAGCAGTACCGATACAATCAGCTGATCCCGGATCTGACACATCACACAAGCATCAACTCTCCATCTGCTTCACACGCTGCTGGATCAGTGCGTTTACACTCCACACAAAACCTATTGCTAAAGACGGTTTGATTGCAAAGCAACGGAAAACGTGTGCAGCTCAAATATTCATCTTTCGGACTTTTAGCGTTGTTCTTACTTGGACTTGGCAAAGCCCACCCTGTTGTTGTCTCTGTCGAACACAGTGTAGTACTGGCCGATGAAAACATCTCCCAGAATCCACAGGGGCCCGGCGGGGGCGGGGATGTCCAGGCCCATGAAGCCGCTCAGACAAATCACCTTTCCAGCCTGAGTGACCTGCGGCAAAAAGACACAGAGACGATGCTGCTGTAACGTCCGATGTACAAGAACAACGTTACATCGAAAAGGAGAAATCTTCTAATCAGTTTTTCACAGACATCTGGATCCGGTCTGAGCCAGACGACGGCTTCAGGAGCTCCACACAGAGCTTGAACTTTCATATTCACAAAAAACCTTCATGTCACACGAGAGCAGAGGAAAACTGAAAAGTAATCAGATTAAGAATAAATCATTCGACAGAGTTCAGAGTCTGAAGCAGTGAGAAAAACAAACATGACTCAACACACCAGCCTCCTCCTCCTCTTCCTCCTCTTCCTCGTCTTCACCAAGTGAAACAAAGACTTGTTTGTCTTTAACGACACAACACAGTCAGTGTTGTTTCTGCAGGAGCTGACTCAGTGGGGCCCCCTGCTGGACAATGACAAACAGCCCAGCGTCTCACCTTGAGGACGTACTGGTCTCCAGTCAGACTGTAGCTCTGTCCACTCAGGTTGAAGGTGATGACGGGCAGCGTGGGGATCTTGTCACAGCTCACCATGTACTGAAACACAAGCAGCTCACTTATATTTCAACATTCATTTATTAACCTCACGACTTTAAATTGGAGAAAGAAAAACATTGAAGGTAGAAGTTGAACATGAAGGTAAAAAGTTTAGTGGCAGTTAAATTAGTTTCCACAGCAAAGAATCACTGTAAAACGATTATTAATATTAATAATAATAATCTTGACTGAATAATGACAGTTACACCTTTTTCCAAGCTGCTGCATTCACACACTGGAAAACTAAGAATAAGTGAGAGGTGTGTGTGTGTGTGTGTGTGTATCATTGTTTTGTTTGTTTGTTTCTTCCTCAGCACAGTGAGCTCAGGTTCTCTCAGGTTCTCTCAGGTTCTCTCAGGTTCTCTCACCTCTCCCTGGATGAGTGGAATGGCTCCGATGGCTTTCTGCAGCGCCTTGACCTCGGCGGCGGGGCCGGTGATCAGAGACGTCCCCGTGTCCACGATGGCCTCGCAGCCGTCCTTACACAGAGTCAGCTGGCTGCCCACGCCCATCCTGTCTCACACACACCACAACAGCTTCACGTCAGAAATCAAGAGCACAATATTGATGTTGAAACCATTTACTGATCTGTTGATGAGTAAAGGTCAGAAGTCAGAGGCGTCTCTAAGCTAAACACTGAACCTTGAACCTCCAGCTGCTGATAGAAGAGCTGTGAGAACGGGACTGAAGAACTTTGAGTGGAGACGGATTCTGGTTTGAGTTCATGACCAGTCAGAGAAACACAACCTGTGTAGACATGTGATATCTGAGCACTCACCCGTCCATGTGGATCTGCCAGTACGCCTGCCGGGTGACGTTAACGTAGTTGAAGTCACCAGTGTAGTACTTTGGGTCGGTTCCTCCCAGCAGCAGCTCGCCGCCGGGCACCATGTCTGGGTTCCTGAGAAGATACAAACATCAGATCTTACTGTCGCCACTTTAATCAAAACACAGAAACTTTTGAGGGCGTCTGTTGGTTTATCCAGAGTTTTGCTTCTGCAGAAAGTTTGGTTTACAGTGAAGTAGTTTCACCACAAGGTTTGGCCGATGTTCAGGGTGAAGAAACATTGAAGAAGCCGAGTTACTCCTCCGGACTAAAGAGCTCTTACAGTTCAACTAAAGACGGAACCTGAAGGTTTCACCTTCTGAACTCAACCTGTCGTCTCACCTGTTCAGGTAGAAGGAGAAGACGTTCTCGTCCACCTTCTTCTGGCTCATGATGTTGTCAAAGACCGGAGCCACGCCGTCCACAGAGATGCGTGGGTAGGCCATGCCGAGGATCCCGTCAAACTTGGCTGCGATAAAAGCCACACCAGGCTGTTTGGTGGCTTCTCCGAAAACCTGCTTTTCTACGGTCAAGTCGCCGATCTGGAAACAGAATTCAAACAGAAATGAGAGTTTCCCACTAACACCGCTGACTCTGTGTGACGGACTTACTGTGCACGTGTCCTGACTGAGGAAGCCCGACAAGCTGCCAGATCCATACTGGATGGCGAAGGCGGTGCCGTTCTTCACGTATGTGCTGGACTTGGCAGAGTTATATTTGTGGTGAAGCACTGAAGAGAGAGACATTTATTTAGTGCAGCTTAGAAGCTACAACACTTTTACAGAGAATATGAGCAGGAATAAAGAACCGTCATGTTCACAGCTGACTTACAGCATGCGATGTCTAAGATGGAGCAGTGAATGGAGGGAACCCACAGGTTGGAGGAACCCGTGTCAAACACCACACTGAACGTCTGAGGGGGGGTTCCCAGGGCGATGTCTCCATAATACTGAGCCTGGTCAAAACACAAAAATAAACAGCTTTACAATTCTCATCAACACATCAGGGTCCTGAAAGCTTGTGAGATTTAGAATAAATCCACCTGAGAGAACACATGAGATAATCCAATGTTCTCAGGACAAACTGGAATAATCTGAACAGGAAACTGAGTCAGGAGGTCGGACACAGAGCAAGTCAGTTATAGACCGAGACAAACTTCTGCTTCATGGGACCAGAAGCCACTTGGGTCAAAACCATAATAACCTCAGGGTGTTTTAGTGTCGAGTCAATCAGGCCTCAGATCAGTACTTCCTGTTTCAAGGCGAAAAGTGGAAGTTGAATGTCTTGTGATATATTTCACATCATGTGAAATAATCTTGTAACTGTTAAGATCATCTTGGTTTTGTTTATACAGATTTTGAGGAATCACGTCTGTGAGATTTCTGCCTTCGTCACTGAACCACGGACGTAAACTGATTTGTGTTAAATTAAAAATACACAATCTGCTGCTGTTTTAGGTTGTAGACAGAAAACAAAGGACAAATCCACACTAAAGGCTTTGATCCACAAAAAGACATAAAATGTAAAGTACTGAACATTTAAACAGCAAATTCATAATCACATAATGTGAAGTTTCTAAACTGTGAATTTTCATCTTGTTGAACACAACAGACCTGCATGAACTTTCTAATGTTCTAATGTTCGGTGTGAACGGAGCCTTTATTCCAACTGTGACCATGAGCAGCACGTGTCCACATCATGGAACTGGTTCTAAGCTCCTCAAACTCACAGCATCAAATCCTCTTCTGCAATTTCTTCTAAGGAGAATAATTATTATATATCAAAATCACAATTTTATCAATCAGATAAAATCTCCACTGAATTGTAAGTTTAGCTCATTTCATTATTGATTTATTACTTACGAAGACTTAAGACTTTTTAAAACTTAGTGAAAAAGAGCAGCTGGAATCTTGTCTTCAGATAAAACGATTATGACCCAACGTGTGAAACCCAGTCAGCTGCCAGACAGCGACTCGGCCGTCAGTCTGGTGGTAACCTCCTGAGATAACCTCCGTCTGACTGAAGCTCCAACTCAGTGTCTGAAGATATTTACTGGTCAATACAGAGAAGGGTCGAGGCGCTCCCAACACAAGGGGACCTGTGACTCAGCGCTCAGTGCACAGAAGCATTAGGGACGCGAGGAGGTCGGAGATTCTTACATCGAGGTAGTTCTTCAGGGTCTCTGGAGTGGGCCCGGTACTGGAGGGGAAGCCAGTGTTGTACTTGAGGGAGTGTTTGTCAGCAACCAGCTCCTCCACTCGTCTCCCCGAGTCCGTCAGCTCGCGTCTGATGGAACGGAATTTCTTCAGAGGAATTCTGGACGAGAGGAAAACGAGATTTAGGCCGGTTCAGACTCTGAGTCCACATTTCAATGAGTCTGATCATCAGGTTTAGTTTGAGTTGACCCAGTTCTGCAGTCGTATCTGTGCAGTGTTATCTTTCAATGTGCTGCAACATCGTGTTATACATGACAGAGCCATGATGTCACCTTAACCCCGGAGAACTGGTGAGTATCTCGACAACTCACTGAAGTTACTGCAGCAGTAACTGGGAGGAGAACATCCATCCAGGTAGATCTTTGTTTTCACCAGTGGGTGCATAGACCTCTTGCTGGATGAGGTCCATGCACCAAAGCACAAAGACTTTCACACCGTGTTTATCTACCACAAGTCTCATTCAACGTCATCGCATCATTTATTTAATATCATGCAGCTAAACTAAGAATCTGCTGCAGCTCGATCGATCTGTCATGAAGGAATCTGCCCGAAGCTCCAATTGATTATTTAGTCTGTGAAGAGTCAAACTGGAAGAAGAGATTATTCCAAAACTCAAAGTGATGAACACTAATCTCACCGACTGAGTCATTTCAACACTTTGTCTTCACTGGAGAGCGGAGACAAGTCGTCCATCTGGTGTTAATGGTTTGTGTCACAAGGTTGGACAGAGGAAATGTTCATCTTGTGATGTTCATCTTTAAACTCTGCTGCTGAAGCTTCTTCACCAGCTCTCATCCATTTAAACATTTATTATAACTTCACTTCATAGAAACCACCTTCACTCAAGAGCTCAAATCAATCTCTGAACTGGGAAATGATACTGGGACATTTATCGACTGGTCTCTGAATCATTTGTAGACATATTGAAGAGACTTAGCTTTAAACTGTGAAGTGAAAACTAGATTCCTTCAAACACTTTATAATCCCAATACATTTGAATAGCACGTTAAACACTGACCACAGGATTTCATTAAAACAGAAATATTAAATACACATTGAAATATAAACAGAATCAAACAGTAGCTCTGAGGATTGTTTGAGTCCCGAGACTTTAGGACTTTATTCTGAATATGTATGACTCAGTTGTGACCTGAAGATGTTCAGCTCCAGAGACAAGATTAATAAGAATATAAGAATAAATAGAACGATGATAAGATCACAAGGTCACAAAGTGTCACAGAGAAAATCACGAGAACAAACTGACGAGTCATGGAGATTAAAGCATGAAGCAGCTGTTAGCTCCGCAGCTAGCCTCCAGGTTAGCTTCGCAGTTAGCTAACAGGAGCAGGAGCCATCAGGAGCTTACAGGAGCTAGCATTAGCTAACAGGAGCTAACAGGAGCTAACAGGAGCCATCAGGAGCTTACAGGAGCTAGCATTAGCTAACAGGAGCTTACAGGAGCTAGCAGGAGCCATCAGGAGCTAGCAGGAGCCAGCAGGAGCCAGCAGGAGCTAGCAGGAGCTAGCAGGAGCCAGCAGGAGCTAACAGTCCCAGTTACATGTCTCTTTATCAAACATGTAGTTTTCTTACCGGATCAAAGCGTCTCCGCTCAGCGCTAAAGCTGCAAAAACCACCAGGAGGAGACTCCTCATGTCTGCAGGAGCAGGAGCAGGAGGAGCAGGAGCAAGAGGAGCAGGAGCAAGAGGAGGAGCAGCTGACAGAGACTGTGTGTGGTTCTGTGTGGTTCTGTGTGTTCCCTGTGTGTGGTTCTGTGTGTGTTCTGTGTGTTCCCTGTGTGTGGTTCTGTGTGTTCCCTGTGTGTTGAGTTGTGTTGTGATCTGGATGTTCTGTTCCCTCAGTGTGTGTCTGTGACGTATATCAGCTGACTGCAGCCGAGTCACCGTCACGTGAGGCCGTATCCCACCGCCAGTGACGTCACTTCAGTGTTTTTTAAAACAACCAAAGATTCATTCTATTTAGTTACATTTTATATACAGTTACTTTCTATATTCAGTTACTTTCTATATTTAGTTACTTTCTATATACAGTCTATGATATAAACAAACATTTAATAAACACATGTTCAGAAAGACAATAAAACACATCTTTATTTTAAACTTCATATCAAGTATACAAAGATCCTCAAATAACTTTATCAGGAAGTTTTCTATGTTTTCTTTACTTTTCTCCGAAATACTTTTGTAAATAATGATGAACATTTTATTTTTGTTAAAATGATTTCTTAAAATAGCTGAGATCCTGAGTGGAGATGTTGATGATTGATTATTGATTATTAATCATTAATCATTAATCACATGTTGTCGCAGTGAAGTCAGTGAACATAAAGGCAGCTGTGATTGTAATGATGAGGACTGAACAGGTGGTGGCGCCCAAGGGCACGTCCGCTAGCATCTCAACTCCCGTTCGCACCTTCAGGCCAAAGACTTCGAATGTCGCCCTCCATCAGCACAGTGGTGAGAAGGTAATGAGGGGATTTTCACTTTTGGGTGAACTGTGCCTTTGAGAACTTAGTTTTAAAACCATTCTGACCCTTTGAGCAAAGCACCCGGCCTTGAACTATGACCTATGACCTAAAATAAGACTAAACATTAGAGCTGAGTTCTTCTGAATTAGACTTTAAGTGATGGATCTCACGCTGCTGCAGGGAACATCACTGTCTCTCCTGACTCATCGTCATCACTAGGAAGAGGAAACATCTGCTCCCTCATCAGTTCCAGCATGTGGGTCAGTGAGGAGAACCTCCAGTCACACTCACACCAGAGGAGGAAGAAGACAAACTGAACAACAAAGAGGAACGTGGGTCACAAGCTGATCCGCGGGGACAGAAACTGAGAATCTGGTTTCATCACTGATTTCTCTCTCGCCTGCTCCGAGGAGCAATAAAGGAAATAATATTCACAGTCAGGCAGCCGGAGGAGAATTCATTTATATAATTCATTTTATATGAACTAATCTTTTGGGTTAACCCTAACCCCCCCGTAGCATCTTGTGTTTTCACCTGAAAAGGGAGGTTGGATGTTTTTATTATATTTTCACAGATTCTCCAGAGAATCATTCATGGATCCTGAAGAAAAACTATTTCTTCACACACACACACACACACACACACACACACACACACACACACACACACACACACACACACACACACACACACACACACACACACACCAGTAGCTGACTGGTTGATCTGAACTAAGATTCCTGTTCACTTGGTCACCATGGAAACAAGATGTAGAATTTAGTGCATACCTATCTGTGTGTGTGTGTGTGTGTGTGTGTGTGTGTGTGTGTGTGTGTGTGTGTGTGTGTGTGTGTGTGTGTGTGTGTGTTCCTGTACTTATACCTTCGTTAGGACCATTGTAAGCACAGATCTACAGAGAGAGAGGGTTAGGGGCCAATGAGTGACCTCACTGGGATAGAAGTAAAAACATGGGTTTGTGTGTTTGTGTTTGTGTGTGTGTGTGTGTGTTTGTTCGTGCGGCTGAGCTTCACGTTGTGTGATGTAATTGAGTCTCCGAGCCACCAGGTGGTGCTGAGCTCCATGTTTCAGCCTCAGCTCTCAGCTGTGTCTCACTAATGAAGAAATAACCTCAGATTGAAACTTGTGGTTGAGCAGCTGCTGTGATCTGGTGAAATATGAAGCTGTGACACAGAAGCTTTCGGTCCATATATATCTATATATCTATATATATAAAACATATGAAGATGAATTTAGATCTTCAGACTGTGCGTTATGACCTCGTCCTGATGTTGGAACATTACTTCTATGACTTCTGCTTTTTTTTTTCAGCCAGTGAACAAAATAACTAAAAATTCAACGAACATTTACCAGTCGTCTGTTTTCGTCTTTCCCAGCATGCATTGGGGAGTGTTACATCATCTGTGGAATCAGGAGCCAATCAAATATCACAGAGCTCCGGGTCTCTTTGATCTTCTGAAAAGTCTGAACGCAGGAAGCTGATTGGACATCAATATCTCAAACTGGCATCATTGTACTGGAGTGATGTTGAGATGTGAGGACACTGGGACGCTCCAGTTCATCACTTGATGAGGAGTCATCAAAGTGTCTCCACTGTCTCTACTGTCTCCACTGTCTCCACTGTCTCCACTGTCTCTACTGTCTCCACTGTCTCTACAGTCTCCACTGTCTCGACTGTCTCCACTGTCTCTACTGTTTACACTGTCTCTACTGTCTCCACTGTCTCCACAGTCTCTACAGTCTCGACTGTCTCCACTCTCTCCACTGTCTCCACTGTCTCTACTGTTTACACTGTCTCCACTGTCTCCACTGTCTCTACTGTTTCCACTGTCTCTACTGTCTCCACTGTCTCTACTGTTTCCACTGTCTCTACTGTTTCCACTGTCTCCACTGTCTCTACTGTTTCCACTGTCTCTACTGTCTCCACTGTCTCTACTGTTTCCACTGTCTCTACAGTCTCAACTCTCTCTACTGTGTCTACTGTCTCCACTGTCTCTACTGTCTCCACTGTCTCCACTGTCTCTACCGTCTCGACTCTCTCTATTGTCTCCACTGTCTCCACTGTCTCTACAGTATCCACTGTCTCTACTGTCTCTACAGTCTCCACTGTCTCTACAGTCTCCACTGTCTCTACAGTCTCTACTGTCTCCACTGTCTCGACTCTCTCTACTGTCTCTACTGTCTCCACTGTCTCTACAGTCTCCACTGTCTCGACTGTCTCGACTGTCTCTACTGTCTCTACTGTCTCTACCGTCTCGACTCTCTCTACTGTCTCCACTGTCTCTACAGTCTCCACTGTCTCGACTGTCTCCACTGTCGCTACTGTCTCCACTGTCTCCACTGTCTCTACTGTCTCCACTGTCTCTACAGTCTCCACTGTCGCTACTGTCTCCACTGTCTCTACTGTCTCCACTGTCTCTACTGTCTCGACTCTCTCTACTGTCTCCACTGTCTCCACTGTCTCTACTGTCTCCACTGTCTCTACAGTCTCCACTGTCTCCACTCTCTCCACTGTCTCTACTGTCTCCACTGTCTCAACTCTCTCTACTGTCTCCACAGTCTCCACTGTCTCTACTGTCTCCACTGTCTCTACAGTCTCCACTGTCGCTACTGTCTCCACTGTCTCGACTGTCTCCACTGTCTCGACTGTCTCGACTGTCTCCACTCTCTCCACTGTCTCTACTGTCTCCACTGTCTCAACTCTCTCTACTGTCTCCACAGTCTCCACTGTCTCTACTGTCTCCACTGTCGCTACTGTCTCCACTGTCTCGACTGTCTCCACTGTCTCGACTCTCTCTACTGTCTCCACTGTCTCTACTGTCTCCACTGTCTCTACTGTCTCCACTGTCTCTACAGTCTCCACTGTCGCTACTGTCTCCACTGTCTCGACTGTCTCCACTGTCTCGACTGTCTCTACTGTCTCCACTGTCTCCACTGTCTCGACTCTAACAGTAGACTGAGACGTCTGAGAGCAGCGCTGATACCAGAACCTTTAAACTGGGACTTCCTGTCCTGAAAGATGAAGCAACATTAAAATGAAATCATGTTATTCAGTGGGAGGAGACAATTATTTTTCAACATGAGTCACATGACTAAAAGCCACGCCCCCTCAGCCCCCTGCATGAAGACAAGTCAACACGTCGGTTTTTAACCTGCTAACTTTTCATGGTTGAAAGAGAGGGAGAGGGGGGGGGGGGGACCAATGAATGAATGCAGATTTGTGTTTATTCACGTCTCAGAGACGAGTTTGGATGAAGAGTTGTGACATCACATGTCATTTAGCCTGTGCCCCAGTTTGAGGGTTCAGCATCTTGCCCGAGGACACTTCAGCATGCAGATGGGGAAGACTGAGGATCGAACCGCCGGTCGGAGGACGACCGCTCTACCCCTCAGCCACAGCCGCCTGTGAGATCAGGAACATGGTGTCGATCACAGGGAACAATGAAGCTGCTGTTAAGACAATCAGCTCAGAACTTTGACAAATAAAATCGATTGAATTCATCTTTAAGTCCTGAGAACTGAACGTTTTTACCAAATTGAGACAAATGACCAGAAGGCGTTCTTGAAACAGACGTGACAGACGCAGAGGTCACACACTGATGATGCTGCGACCATGAGGCGACGTAAACACTTGAATTAAATTAAATCATTCAATCAGATTCATGGAAACAGCCTGATTGGATTGGAGAAAGTAATTTGTCTGCACATGTGAGTCAGAGGCAGAAACAAAGCAACAGAGATCTGAGCCGTGAGGGAAACAGGAAACAAAGAGATGAGAAAAGAAAAAAGCAGGTGAATGGATGAGGAGGTAAAAATAGAGCAGGATGAATGAGGAGGTTCAATAATGTGGGTGAAGAAGACAAAGAGATACAAGAGAAGATGAAGATGAGGAAGATTCATGAATCTCATCATCTGAGTTTCTTCTTTTAAACCTTTTGTGTTTGATGCAGCTTCAGCATCAACAGTTTCCATCAGAGTCCGTGTTGACGTTTAAAACCTTCATCAGTCTCAAAAACAGGAAGAACGTTTCTCCACACGACTCAGAAAAAGAAACCATCATCAACAAACGTAAAGAGACAAGGATCAGTTAGTATTGATTATTATCAATATGTCTGTGTCAGGAGAATCAGATGGAAGAGGTGTTCTGGGTCTGGATCAAACTGAACCTGGTTCTGTTCCAGAGTGAAAACACTTTGTTGGATCTTCACACTCTTCACATTCACTAAAGACAGACAGTCAAAAATCTAATCGTCAAACTGTCACTCGCTGGAACAAGATTTCAAAGATGTGATTGAGAAAAATCGTCAAGATGAAAAAGGTCCTGTTGGAATTGGTCTGTCACCGGAGACATGAGCAGAACGTTCAGCAACGATCAAGTGTCTGAAACACAAAGTCAGGACTGAACCTGAGGATTCAAACCCTCGGACTGACACTCACGATCACGTGATCAAATGATTACATCAAAGACACGAAGAGATTCATGTGAGCGTGAAGATGAAACTCACCAGGTTCAGGTTCTGACCCGAGCTGATGCAACATCAGACTCGTGGTGGAACCAGACGCTGCAGGAGACACTGTAGTTCCTCAATCTGCTCCTCCCCGGCTCCTCCTGATGATCTGCTCCTCCCCGGCTCCTCCTGATGATCTGCTCCTCCCCGGCTCCTCCTGATGATCTGCTCCTCCCCGGCTCCTCCTGATGATCTGCTCCTCTCCGACTCCTCCTGATGATCTGCTCCTCCCCGGCTCCTCCTGAGGATCTGCTCCTCCCCGGCTCCTCCTGATGATCTGCTCCTCCCCGGCTCCTCCTGATGATCTGCTCCTCCTGATGGTGCTAGCTGGTTAGCATGCTAACCTCAGTAGAATTGAGATTGATGAGTCAACACTTTTTAATGCTAACATTGGACTTTTGTGTTTTTACGTCATCACCGTTATAATGTGAGAGGAGGTTGTTCTGCTACGTCACCACTAGATGCCACTAAATCCTACACACTGAATAACATTACATCTGGAAAAGTGACATTTGTGGATTAAACAAACTTTTATTATTATTGTAATATTCTAACACTGAGGCCGGTTCTGATCATTTCTCTGGTTCTTTGTAAAGATCAGATTCCTCGTTCTGTGGATCAACTGTAAAGTTAAACCTGACGTTAACATGAGGCTTCAGCAGTTTGACTCTTTAAGTGAAGATCTTCAGGGTTAAGAAGAAAACCTGCTCCTCAGAAAGGAAATGAGACTGAAACACAGAGGAAACATCTGTTTCTGAAAACAGGAGGGATTCTGCATAGCCACCAGAATAATGGACCCCTGCTCATGTGATCGCTCGCCGTGAAACTGACCGACGATCATCATCTTCATCATCTCCTTCCAGATATAAAGCAACCATTGAGCTCCCCCCAACAACCTGAGAGGAGAGGATTGAACCGATGAGGAGCTGCTCTTGTTGTTTCAGGTCAGAGTTCAGCGCTCATTCACACTCACTTCTTCCTGGAGGTTGTGGTCCAGGTCGGTCGTATCGATTCAGGCTCTGGAATCGATTCTCTCTGTTTCAAGCAGCTCAGCCTCGTCTGCTGCTGCACATGAATGTTTAACACCTTTGCCCCTGAGCTGCGGCAACACAACATCGCTGCTGCGTGAAAACCTTCTGTTGGTTATTTCTTTAAAAGTTTAACTTTGGTTCCTCCGGGTGTTTAATTTCTCCGAGGCACAGAAATCCATGTAAACTCATGGTTTGTTTTTCAAAGCAGGTTGTGTCTCTTTGGATTGTAGAGCAGCTCAGTGCTCAGACATCGTGGAGCTCCGCAGGGACATGTCCTCTGCCCCGCGGACATTTCCCTCATCAACATTCAGTGGAAACCAAGAAGCTTCATCAGGAGTCAGCTGATCGGTATCAGTATAAAGTGATCACTTCAGAAACCTGAACAATGAATCAATACTGCAGCTGTATCACAAAGCCCTTTAATGTGGGAATGACACACACACACACACACACACACACACACACACACACACAGACACACACACACACACACACACACACACACACACACTCGTTATGTTGGTCTGTGGGTGTGGAGCAGAATCTTCCGGAAGGCCCTCCTGAAGTCCCGGTTGAAGACGGTGTATATGATGGGGTTCAGGCAGCTGTTGCAGTATCCGATCCAGAAGAAGAGGTTGAAGAGCGAGTCGGGAATCGGACACTTGTCTCTGCACACAGCGTGAAGACTGTAGGTGAAGAAGAACGGGAACCAGCAGAGAACGAAAACTCCCATCACCACCGCCAGGACGAAGGTGAAGCGCTTCTCCCTCATCTGAGCCACTTTGTGTTTGGACAGAGACGAGTGGCGGCTGCGGAGCGGCACAGGAGAGGGGAGGAGGCAGTGCTGGGAGAACTGGTCTGATGAGGCCCAGGAGATGGAGGCGCAGGAAGCAGGCGGAGGAGGTTTCAACCTGCTCGTTGTCCCCCCAGCCTCCTTCCCTTCCTCTGTCTTCAGCCTCCCTCCTGCTCTCCTGGGGAAACGGAGAGAGAAGGAGGAGGAGGTTGTCACGTCCGCCTCGAGGCTCCTCTCCTCCAGGTTGATATCGTCCAGCTCTCCTCTCCTGTGGCCGCTGCTGGTGCTGTCCAAGTTGGACGAGCTGTGGCGGTTGACGGGCTGTGGACTGTGCAGCTCGTACTGACAGTCGCCGCCTCCTTTTCCTTGGCAGGTCCCGGCCGTGCCCACGAAGCAGGTCTCGGACTGGGACGGCTGCCGCTCCATCACATTCTTGGCCACGAACACGGTGGAGGCTCGCTGCTTGGCAACGCGGTAGATCTTACAATACACCAGTATCATGATGACTCCCGGGACGAAGAAGGACACCAGGCAGGAGGAGAGGATGTACCACGTCTGGTTGTTGAGAAGACACTCCTGCATCTGTGCGTCCCTCTCGTCCTCCGTCTCCACGTCCTCCTCTTTCTGCGTCATGAGGAGCGGCGGGGACGAGATGACGATAGATATGAACCACACCACGCTGATCATCGCTTTAATGCGTCTGGGCGTCCGTTTGCGGTTGTAGCTGACGGCTTTAGTGACGGACCAGTAGCGGTCGAGGCTGATGGCGCAGAGGTGGACGATGGAGGAGGTGCAGAAGAGGACGTCCAGAGCCAAGTAGAAGGAGCACCAGGTGGAACCAAAGTACCAGTAACCCATGACCTGAGGAGGAGAAACCCAGAGACACGTTAACTTCTCCTGCTGAAAGAAACCTGAAACAATCCATCACATCCCGAGCTTCACTTTCTGCTGCAGGGAAAAGTTTACTGAAGAAAAGTCTGAACTTTCCTCCACAGCAGGTGAAGAAGAAGTACATATACATGAAGAAGTACATATACATGAAGAAGTACATATACATGAAGAAGTAAATATACATGAAGAAGTACATATACATGAAGAAGTACATATACATGAAGAAGTACATATACATGAAGAAGTAAATATACATGAAGAAGCTGTGTGTTGTTCAGGATCCAGAAAAGTTCAGAGTTGAATTTGGTTCAATTTAAACAGGTTGAATATTAATAATCTTTAAATAAACATGTGACCAGAGACTCATCAACTTCTGATTCTTCAGTTCAGGTTGAGACGACACGACGGCTCACAAAGGTGAAGCTAAATCGCCCCCTGGTGTCTGGCTGCAGTATAGGTCATAAACCTCCTCCATGTTAGCAGATGGGACATGGAGCAAACTAAAGAAATCTAAATAGACGTTAAATAAATGTTTCTCAAAGATTGTTTCTGACATGATTGACAGCTGAGAATGACTCCTGATTGGTCGAACACGTGTATCAGCTGCAGCTGGATGTCAGGGCTCCTCGGAGACACGTCGTCCATCTTTATTTACAGTCGATGATCTTAATGATAAAATCTGTCTGTTTAGAGGATATTACTGAGATTTGAATGTGGTTTGATGAGTGAGCTTTAATTAACTATAAGAGTGAGGACCAGCACATCCAGCAACATAATATAAATATTATCACATTATTACATTATTATTAGTAATGTGGTGAGAAAATAATCTGAGAGTAGTGAACAGTGAGAGGCAGCAGAGGAGAAAACTGAAATGTCTCAGTTTCATACCAACAGTCCATCAAGAGGAAAATAGAGAAAACTTGACGACAACCACTTGAAAAGTTTTCCTGCAAAACAGACGCGAACCAGATGAACCCAAAGTATCTGAAGCAGAAAACCAGCACAGACTCCAGGTCCATGTGAAGAAGAGGAAGTCAGGACAGAAACATGAGGAAACAGCAGCTCAACATCCACCTCACACACCTGAGGCAGGAAAACACGTGGTTCAACCGATTCAGCGTCTCCAACACAAAGACTTTCTGCTGCTGGTCGTTCACACTGAAGCAGAAAACTGGGAAGCATCATCATCCACATATTTATTTCATTTATCATACAACAAGCTGGTTTACTTCATTTGCATTATGTTGTGTAATATCATCACTACTTATAGTCCCTGCTGCCACTAGGGGTCACTAACATGCAGCGTTAAATGAAGCTTGGTGGTGGATTTGATCTTTTATTTATCGATACACAACAAATCCAGATCGATGCATCAGAATCGAACCGTTTACACCTGGTTAAAACCAAATCGAGTGGATCGCCCCCTTGTGGCTGGCTATAGTACAGGTCATAAATCTAAACTTCGTGTTTGTGGGGACGTGTCCTCCATCTTTATTTACCGTTAATCATCCTGAGTTTAAGCTTCTACGCTTGTTATTATCGAGCATCTCATTATTTTCAGTCTCCAACATTGTGATGTCGTCTCTGTGCAGCTGGAGAACGAAGTTAAAGAGAAATCTGCAGCAGTTTAGTGACTTCAACCTGTTGGAGGATTCTTATGAAATGTTCAAAGATTCATGGTCCCTGGAGGATGAAGCCTTCACACTCTCTGGTCCTCTGGTGCCGGACGTTCACATTTTGGATTCTGATTGAAAGGAACTGTTTGGTTTGAGATGTGGTGCAGACATTAACTGTCTGTGTGAACCTTCGAACTATAACTGGGTCAACTGGTTTATTTAAAGAGCGACTGTGGACAAACTGAACTCACATCAGCCTGAGATCTGAGCCTCCGCTGACAGATGAGTCTGCATTAGGTTCTAACTGCATTAGCATCTGTGTGAACATGTGCTCTCCCCAAGATCCGCTGCAAACAGCAGCTGCAGATCCAGTGTTGCAGTTCCTCACCTCATTAGCCAAAGAGAAGGGAATCACCAGCGTCGCCACCAGAATATCCGCTGACGCCAAAGACACCAGGAAGAGATTTTGAGGCGCCCTCAGGGCTCGACTGGTGAACACGGCCATCACGACCAGCACGTTACCCACCACCGTCCCCAGGATGATGACTGTGACCACCAGCACGATGAAGACTGACACCACCTGCGAGTGAGGAGGTAGAGGAGGAGATCTCGACGAGGAGGAGGAGGTTTGACTGACATTGTCCAGAGACGAGTTTGGTGGTGAAGAAACCGGCATTGTGTCCAGAACAGGAGTGAAGACATCCGAGAAGTCCATCCTGGTTAAATGACTGACGACATGATGCCAATTCCTTTTTAACCTCCTGTCCATTCACCAGAGGCTTTAATGCCAGAAAATAACAGAAAGTACGAATATGAAAAAATAATGAGGCCAGTAAAAGAATCTGCTGAAAAACTTGTCTCTTTGGGTCCAGAAGAAAATCGATAATCTCTTCACCGCTGACAAAATACAAATCGAACATCAACGTGTGAAATCCTCAGTGTTGCAGCTGTGGTCCATGTTTCCTGATATTAGACTCAGAAACAGAGGTTCATCTCTGTCCTGCCTCTGATTTACATGATTTCTAAAAGTCGTACCTGGTCAAATGTCCATTCAGACGTGTCACACTGGATTAAAGCTGCAGGATTAGTCGACTTATTTCCAACGAGACAACAAAGAAAAGAAAAAAACAGGAAAGCAGATGTGTTCATGCTCCAGTTCAGCAGAGACGCTGTTTGTATGGTAACTGCTGCACTCCGGAAAAGATCAGCGCAGGAAAAATGAGAAAGAAATGACTGAATGAGATGAGATTCTAAAAGAGAGAAGAGGAGGAGAAGAGGAGGAGAAGGAGGAGGAGAAGAGGAGGAGGCGTTGAGAGAAATAAAAGAACAACAATGAGGCAGGAGAAAGAGAAGCAGACGTCCTCACTTTGATTCGAGTCGTTGCTGTGCTGTGCAACACTGCTGCTGGAGGAGGAGGAGGAGGGGGGGGGAGAGGGAGAGAGAGAGAGAGAGAGAGAGAGAGGTTTGAACGAGAGGAAGACTAGTGGGATAGGAACTGAGCAAAGTGAGAGGAGGGAGAAGATGAAGTGAGAGATGAGAGGAAGGTATTAGAAAGGAGAGAGAGAGTGTGGGAGGAAGAGGAGGGGAGATATAAGGATGAGGTGAGGAAAATAAAAAATAAAATAAACAGGAGAGCGAATGAAAGGAAAAGAAGACGAGGTGAGAAGAGAGAACAAAAAAAGGACAAGAAGGAAAGAGGAAGAGAGAGGAAGAGATGGAGAGGAAAAGAAAGAGGAGGTGGATAGAAAGGGAGAAAGGATGTGGAGAAGAAAACGAGTGGAGAGAAGACAATACAAAATAAAAGACAGGAAAGGAAGGAGACAGAAGAGAAAAGGGAAAGAGGGGAGACATGAGGTGAGAGGACAAGAAGGAGAAAGGGATAAATGAGGCTGAAGAGAGAGATGGAAAGGAAGAGGCAGGAGTGGAGATGATGAGAAAGGGAGGAGAGGAGACTAGAGGAAAAGGAAAGGAGAGCAAGGGAGGAAAAAGGAAAAGAAGATGGGAGACAAACAGATGAGAATAAAAAGATGTGAAATGAAGGATGTAAACAAGGTGTTAGGAAAGGAAGGCACAAAGAGAGTGGGAGGGAGAGAACGAGAGAGGAGAGAGAGAGGAGAAAAGGAGATAAATAGAAGAGAGGAGATGTGTAAGCGGAGAAGAAGAAAGGTGAGAAAAAGAAGAGGAAAGAGTAAAGGAATGAAAAGGAAGAAACTAAGATGAGGGTTCACATCAACTTTCAAATGGTCGTCAGTCGAATCTCATCTACTCTGATGATGGTCATTTATTCACAGTGGCTCCGCCCACAGATCATCTGGTACTAAATGATCTTCTGATATCAGACGAGCTGAACCGGCACAGCATGAAGACCAGGTCCAGTAGGGGGGGGAATCCCATGATGCCTGTGGGCGGACAGGAGGACGAACACTGAGGCAGGTTCATCACTAATCCTCCTCCAGGGGAAAATGTTTGTGTCTCCAGAGCTTCGGGTCTGTGGACGCAGCTCGACACCTGGAAGATCTCACGTCCACGCCCGGCGACACTGAAGGACTCAAACTGGAAAAAAGACGCAGGCGAAGAACAAGAGAACGTTTCCAGATAACAAACACGTCAACGAAGAAGCTGCACATCGTCATGACAGAAACATTCTGGAGACATTTGTGTGAAAGGAGCAGAAAGCAGGACAGTCTTTACTAATAAAGACATTAGAGACGAGGTGTGAACAGAACACGTTGATAAATCACACTCTGCGGGGCAGTAAGAAGCTCCGCCCACTGACGGGTCCAAACCACTGTAAATAAAGATGGACGACACGACTCCACCTCCTTCAACCATTCAGAAGCCAAAATATCCCGGAGAGGAACGTGGCCATCTTGCTCGGATGATGTCATCTTGAGTCTGTCAGGAAATGGAGCCTTGTTCTCAAGGGGCTCAACCTCAGCCGATATGAAGAACCCCACAGAACCCGAGTGAGACTTGATGCTTGTCGTCCATCTTTGTTTAGTCTCAACCAATCCTGAGTCAGTCTCAGCTGTCAATCACAACGTCTCCTTTTATATCATTAAATAACTAATTAAAACCAAACTGATCAGGAACATGAACACGTGAACAAACATCAGATAAGAGATAACTACTCTGATGAGCTTCTGAAAGATCTTGATTCTCCTCAGAGGATGAACCTCTGTCAGCTGCTGGAGTCGATCAGAACCAGCCTGACCCGTAAAGTGCTCCCAGTACCACAGGCTGTCTGCTTCACTTACTGATACTGATGAACTGGGAGTGTTAGCGGAGGAGAACCTCACAGTCTTTGTTGTTAGCTACGTGAGTGACATGTTCCTGATCACATTCAGAAGAACAGGAGGTCTGGACTGTGACCTTTGACCTCCAAAATCAAATCAGTTCATCCTAGAGTCCAAATGAATGTTTGCACCAAATTTGACGAACCTCCTTCAAGGTGTTCTTAAGATATCGTGTTCACAACAATGGGATGAAGAAAACAAGCTAAAAACAGAATGCCTCTGGCCACTAGGTGTCGCTGTCTCAGAGGCAGCGAAGCGCCAGGAAGCGCCGCGGCTGGCTTTCCACTCGAGGTTAGACTCCGGTTTCAGTCAAAGATGAGTCAAAAAAAAAGGATTAAATTATCGGGTGCATAATTCAGAAAGCGCCGCAAAGTAGAGGAGGAGAAGAAAGAACAATATAGAAGTAAGAATCACCACGATTGTGCATCATTGTTTATTTTTGTCGACATGAATAGCTAGCTAGCTGTCAGTACAGCAGATTGCAGACTCTTAATATTTTTTATTATATATTTTTATTATTTTGTATAGCCTACAATTGTCTGCCTGTGTGTGCATCTGTACACAGTCCAAAGGTTGTTGGGGATGCATGACAATTTGCGCATGTATGTTGGGGGGGCTCCAATCTGAAATCTCGCCCAGGGCTCCAACATCACGAGGACCGGCCCTGGTGGTGAGCTGCAGTGAACGACCTCTGGTCACTGCTCTGGTAAATCCCTGAGCTCCACTGAGCCGCTGCAGCAGGTTTCAGAAAACAGGCTGTTTTCACAGTGAAGCTCAGAAGCTGCTGGAAGAAGAACTCTCTCCCTTTCCTCTGTTTGAAAGCCTGAAGAGAGGAGGAGGAGGAGGAGTAGTGAGGCCCGTGGGGGAGTCACGTCTCGGGCTTTGATGCTAGAGAAGAGAGAGAGCGAGGTAACAAACAGACTGAGCAGGTACGTTTCCCTCTGGCTCCTGTTTGCAGAGAACCTGGTAGTTTGCACCTGAGCAGTCTGCTCACGTCCATCATTCAGATGATGCGATGAAAAGCTCCACAGACCAAAGCTCGAAATCAACGTGGTCTTTTGGTTTCATCCGAAGAGGGTTGATAAAAACCTCCAGCTGGTCTTGAATCTGGTTTCCTGGGAGCTGGTCCCCTCAGTAAGAGGAGAACACCTGAAGAATCTCCGTCTGAGCAGCTGCTGTTACCAGCAAACTTGAAGAATGAGAGTTTACATGTGAAGAGCCCAGGAGCTGACCTGAGAACAGCTGATTACTCAGGTCCACAAACCCTGAGTAACCCTGAAATAACACGATGGACGATGTACAGAGATGTAACGACACCAGCAAACCAAAATACCACAAGTCGTTCTTCTGCTCGGACTCCTTCAGTTCCTTCTGGTCGTCACGTTGTCGTCAGTTTCTCTCCGAGGGGACGTGAGAACATCAGTGAAACCTTATGAGGTCAATCCAATTTCTCTGAGGTTATCAGCTTATAAAATGTGATCTCTCACTGAAGGGGTTTTAATTCTACTTCCATGTTTAAAGCCAGACTGTGAAACCTGCAGGGAACAAAGTGAACATTTCACTGGTTCTGTCTTTGAATCTTAACTAACGCAGCGGCTCACCATCAGAATATTGGGGTGGGATAATGAAGCTACATCAGGTTAAAACAGCTTCATCCACTGAGGCTGCTTCTTTTCCGAGGTACTTTAAATAAATGTAAAGTACCTTAAACCTTCACAGAACAGAATCACCCGAGTCTCACGAGGTCCTGAAGCATCAAGTTTTCACCGAGCGACACATCAGAGCAGCTGCAGATGATGTGAAGAGGAGTAATACAGAGGAAACAGGGACCAGTTTAAAAGATCAGGACATTTTACCAACTTCTAACTGGAACCAAAATGGAAGCCGCCACTGGAAACCTGGTTTACCTGCCCCCCCGTCCAGCTCATCAGGTGTTGGACGATGTCGAGGTCAGCTGCTCCACACCAGAGAGAAAGAGCCTTTCTGTACGGACCTGGCACTGAGCGTCACGATGAGACAGGACAGACACATGTTGACGCACAGCTGGACGCACAGCTGGACGCACGTCACTGTGAGAAACAGCAAAGATCTTCAATGATGTGACATTTGCACATTAAAGGTTTGGCAGCACAGAACACACGTCTGATGGTCATGTTGAAATGTATTTGTGATGGAAAAGTTTACAGTAAACATAAGTTTTCATTATATAAAGACTGCAGCAGTTTATCATCATTTCTAACAGAGCTGAACCTCCTGTATTATTTTCCCAGCAGGAGGTGAGACACAGAAACACTGAGAGGAGCTTCTCTCGTACAGGATGGATGAGCTCTTCTTTTAGTCTGGATCTGTGAGCGTCAGACGATGTGAAGCTTTTAAACCCAGCTGCACGTGGAGGGTCTTTTACAGATGCTGCGTTTCTGTCAACCTGTTCGTCTTCAGCAACGTGATGAAGCTTTTCAGCCTTCGTCTCAATGACATGATCACAGAGCAGCAGAGAAGCTGTGATGTTGAACTCGTTGGGTCTCGGTTGTTCTTCCTTCAGGTTTCTCTTACTCTACAGTCTTTGATTATGGTGATGTAACTGGAGGCAGGAAACAATGTTACGGATCCAGACCCGGAGGGGAGCCTGGACCCGCGCGGCCCAGTTAGGCCCCGACAGTAAAGAGCAACATGGAGCCACCAGGTCATTCATTAACTATCAGGGTGAGAAGATGAAGCCTGGTCACCAGCTCCAACCTGAGCAGCAGGACACACACACACACACACACACACACACACACACACACACACACACACACACACACACACACACACACACACACACACACACACACACACACACACACACACACACACACACACACACACCTGTTTATTTTTGTGTAAATGTCTGAAAGTAAAGTTCAGCTTCAAGTGTTTTTAATCCTGAGAATCCAAAGTGAACGTCAGTCGCTCAGAATCAATCCACCGACTGAAAAGATCGACACACAAACAGCAAACTGAGCAGAACATGTTGAAATGTAAGAGAAGGAGTTTCCTCATGTCTGCTGAGATCCCACCTGCTCTGTGGGGGGGGGGGGGGGGGGGGTTAGAGGAGACAAACAAGTAAACACATTCACTGTGACGTCATCATGGAAGCGTGAGATCTACAGTGTTTATCTCCACAGTCTGAGCCACAGAGCAGAGTCCGCTCTCCTCCTCCTGTAAGAGCAGCAGCTCTCCTACCGCCTGCTGCCCGTGGACCACAATGCACTGCTCTGCGCCCTCTGATATCACCACCTCCATCAGCTCCGGCCCCGCCCCTGCAGGCAGGGAGTTCTCCGAGGCGAGGAGCAGAGGGGCGGAGCTTGGCGTGGACAGGTCGTCTGCGTGGACGTAGACGACGGCGTGCTGGATGTTAACCTCCTCATCTCCTCCTCTTGAAGTGGGGTCCTCTTCAACTCTCCTTCCTACCTGCCTCACCTCCTTTTCCTCCCCTCTTCCCTTTCTCCACTTCAGCTCCCCAGCCTCCGTCTCCCCCGCCTCTTGTGGGAGGGGGTTCTTCTTGGGTCGGCCTCTGATTGGCTTCGGGTGAGTGGAGTTTGAAGTGGCATCGTTCCAGCTGCTGTCCGTCTCCTCCCTGTGTCCTGCCTCCTCTCCCACCTCCTCCTGAGCTCCTGCCTCCTTCCTGTGCTGAGCCTGGTGCCTCAGCAGACTCTGTCTCACAGTATACGACGCACCACAGTGGCAGCTGTACGGCTTCTCCATCACGTGAGAGGACTTGATGTGTCTCCTCAGTTTGGTGGCCAACGTGTAACCTGAGAGAAGAAGAATGCATTTATTATTATTTCCTGCCGTTGAAGTAAATACAAGAGCAAAGTTCTTTTAGCCTCATGTTTGCTTTGTGCTTTTCATTTGATCAGTGATCGACTGAACCACATCTCATGTGCTCCAAGCAGCTGCTCCCTGCGCCTGAGAGTCCGTCCTGAGGGACAAACGATCACCTTTAACTAACTCAACACACAAGTTTCAGCTGACTTGATGAAAAGTAGATGTGACTCAGCACTTTGTGTTTTCTAACCACGAACATCTGCAGCTCAGAGGGAGATGAGCGACACTGACTGAGTTTCATGTTTGTTTCCATTCTGAAAGTCAAACTCTCAATTACAACTTTAAAAATGATCAAACATTTATCAGGGAACATTTTGTAAACAGAGCAACATGATGTCATCTTATTTTAGGGCTGATGTTCTCCGTCTGGTGTGATGGAAGAGGTGAACGGTGTCGACTCATGTTTGGAATGTGTCACAATGAGCTGTGAGAAATCGTGGTGTTAAAGGGAAACTCGTCAGTGTCTCCTGCCGGAGCCGAGAGACAAGTGTCCTCTGTCCCCTCTGACGTCTCCATGTTTGAAAAGTATAAAGCTCTGAGGGTGAGGAGACGTCTGCACGATCCAGACTGTTAGAAGTTACTGGAATAACACAACTCCATCTTTGACCAAACCCCTGGTGGGGGAGTTGCATTGTGGGTAACAGGTTCTGACTAGGAAGAAAAATAGACAAATAAAAAAGAAACAATGCTTAAACCTGTGAGGTGTCATTTTAAAGGTTTACTTTCCCCTCAGCTTGTAAAGTTGAGTGTTCTCAGCCACAGCTGCTTTAAAAACACAGATTAAACTGAGCTAAAAAGAAATAATATACATGTCTTACATGTGTCAGTGTTTTACTTTGCTGTGCTACTTCAGTTCCTATGTGTAGAGTTTTTAAACTTTGGTTTTCGTACCTAAAAGATGCAGCTTTATGCTACTAAGGCTCCTGTGGTGCAGAGGGAACTGGACTTTTTAATCTGAGACGAAATGTGGGTGAA
>NC_047153.1:295869-380869 GCF_009819705.1 Hippoglossus hippoglossus | reverse complement strand
CTGAAGCTCTCTGCAGACGTGTAGTTTCTCCCACACTCTTGGCAGCTGAACGGTTTCTCCTCTGTGTGACTGAACTGATGTTTCTTTAAGTGGCTGAGCTGGTAGAACGTTTTACCACAGCTGGAACATCTGTAGCGTCTCTCTCTGATCTCCGGCTGCCACGTCGAAGCAGCCGCGGCGCTCTCAGCCTCAGGGTGTAACGTCTTTATGGAAACCATCTTTTCTGGGATGCACCTGGCGCCCTCTGCGGAGCTCCGCCTCTTTCCCTGTGTGTGTTCAGGCGGGTCTGGGTGGGCGGGGGGGGGCTTCACCAGGCCGGTGTGACAGTGAACCCGTCGTGGTTTGGCAGCCAGACGGGAGCTGCAGCGGACATGAGGCGGCTCAGAGAGGCCTCTGGAGTCAGAGTGACAGTGAGACTGTGGAGCTGTCCTCACTTCATTGTGTGTTTCACCATCACCTCCCTGCTGTCCTTCATCAGACGGGGTCTCCTCCACTCTCCTCCTCCTCCTGGGTCTGACTGGGTGACTCTTCTTCATGCGTCTGCAGGGGTTTCTGTTCCGTCCCTCCTCCTCCTCCTCCGGTTTTCTCTCCTTGTGTTTGTCCATCTCTTCCTTTTCTTGATTGATTGATATCTTCTTAGTTGTGCTCTCTGGGTCTTTTTCATGATCTGTCCAATAAACACATCAGAGCAGAAACATGTTGATTAACTGCAACCAATCGAATAAATCATCATTTATCTTGTAAAAAACATTAAAGTCGACAGTTGGTCGACTCTGGGAGCTTGTGTTGGACGTTTTCTAATAAACTTACTAATCATCATTTAATAATTAAAACTATAAGAATACTATGAAAATAGTCATTAGGAGCATTCTTACTGATGAAAACTGAATTCTACAAGAATTATCACACAGCACCCTGAAAACCTTATTTACAAATCTTTTCTGTTTGGAGATAGATTGTATATATATATATAGCTAGTAGAATTAATAGCATGAAAACAAAAGGTCCCTGCAGTTAAAGCAACAGTTCGATGTTCAGGTCAGAATCTCATCAGCTTCACATGATCGATATGAAACTACAGCCAATTGGCTCATCTCAGCATAAAGACAGGAATCAGCTGACCTGAATCTCTCTATTGTCTCCTTCACACGTTTTACGTTCCACGTTGACTCTGAAACATTTTGAAAGATCCACTTCTGGTTGGAACATCATATTTACCCTGAACAAAGATGCGAGCGGTGAAGATCTTCTCGTCCAGACCTCAGCAACAACATGTTGAACTGTCACTACGTGAATGTGAGGGATGAATGCTAATTATTCTCTCAACACTAAAACCACATTAATTTAATAATGAATTTTAAATTCTCTCTGAACTATAGTGAATCACAAAGTGTCTTAAATACACAACATGATCTGTATTAATTTACTTTCTTAGTTTAACATGTTTTCAGATTTTCCACTTCAGTTATTCTGGTTGAATAAATTCTATAATTACCAGTTTTTAGCTTCTTTTATTCACTACTTATTATAACTCTTCACTTTATCACAGTTTTCTCTTCTCCATCCGAATCTAATTATTATTTGCAACAGCAGCAGCGTAACTTCCCTGCAGGGAGTTAGTTGCTTCTTATCTTATTATCTTTCATTTAGTATTCAGTATTGTTTTGTGGATGCTTGTGTGATTTATATTCTCAATCTGTAGAAATCAGAGGTCCACAGCTTTATTAAATATCTCCAGCTTAGCCACGGTCTACAGCTGCTGGGTCTCCTCAGTATAAAGGTCGTCCTTAATTTACCATCACTGCATGTAAATGCTCCTTAAAGCAGAAATAATAAAGGATTAGTATTATTACTCCTAAATAACATTTACACACTTTAATGATTTTATTTTCTTGCTTGGTGTTTTCATTTAATTGATGCACTTTGTGTTTATCAAAAATGATTTATCCTCTAATTCTCCATCTGCAGTTTGAATGGATTTCAGCTGAAGAGGGTTTTTAACTGAATCATCCAGTGAGGTTTCATCCAACCACAACTGAGGCTGACGGTCTAACCCTCTTCAGTTCAATATCCCTCTGGCTCCTCCAGGTGGACAGTGTGAAGGAGGAGCCAGACAACAGCTCCGTGTGTGTGTGTGTGGGGGGGGTTCAGTTGGTCTTGAAGCAGCTAAAGAGACAGACGATGTCCATGAGGCAGCTACAGTAACTCTGTGGACTCACACTGACTCTTCAGTACAAGTTGATGTACAAGCAGTTGTGTGTCAGTACCTGACTTCTCCTGTGTGTTGGTTTCATCTGTTGTGTGAGTGTTTCCTTCAGTGTCGTCATAAAACAGCAGCTCGGTTCCAGGCTGGACGTCCTCACAAACACGCAGAAACACGTCCACACACTCGGCGACACACATCTGTCCACACACACACTGCACTGCCACGTTCTGCTGAGCTCTGCTGAGCGCCCGGCACGCAAAGCTGCCAAGAACAAAGAGCACAGGTCGGAGAGAAGATGAATCAAAATGAGATGATACACATATTTTACAGCTAAACCATAAACTTTGTTTTTCACATAGACACAACAGACGTTGAGAATTTGTATAAATCATTCAAAGGGCAATTATGTGCTGTTTTAGAATAAGTATAATGAACTTTGTTTGGTTGGTTAATGAAACTTCAGTCTCCTGTGGCTGACTCAGCCTGAACACAAACATCATCCAGCAGTTTATTCCCAGGACACGACTCAGGTCACCGCCTGGAGACAGAGTTGGCACTAAATACACAGAAAACACACACAACTTATCAATATGGTAAAAAGCTTGAAGAGGGAGAGAAGGAAGGAAGACGTGGTTGAGAAGCTGGAATGTGTCAAGTAGGGATTTCTACACAAGAGTTGGATAAAAGTGGGGACTGTTGGTTTCTCTGTATATTTTAAGGTCTTGACCTTCTATATAAAGTGCTTTGAGATAATGTACATTATGATTTGGTGCTATACAAATCAAATTGGATAAAACACTGTTAAATGCTCATTGGGTGGATTCAGGATTAAGATGGTGAAGTCTGATGATCAAACAGCGGCTGCTCCTTCCTGCAGCTTTAAGAAACCAGTCACTCCCACTCGACTCACCAGCTCTGGTCTGAACCAGGAGCTCATGGAACGGTTCAATACTCATTTCTGTCTGTGTGATCCAATCTGCAATCCTGTTACACTGGGAATTATTGTGCTTATACGTATTAGTCTAATTACATTTGAATATTTCCTTTTTTCCCTTCCTTATATTACACGTTTACTTGTGTATTACTTTAAAAAGTCCCCTTTATCAGACTCATCCCACTAACACATTATCTGAGTGAAACACAGTCTCAGTGGAACCAGCAGCTGAGTGAAGCATCAGGTGAAGATGAAGAAAGGACCATTAGTTTGGTGAGTGTGTGAACTCACTTGATCCAAACAGCTTTTTGTAGAAGAGCCTCCTTGTTTACGACTTCCTGTCTCAGTTCCTGCAGAACACAACATTTACATGAAGTCATTAGTTTTAACTCAATAATCTGATGTTCATTATCCACCTGGTTAAAGTCTTTTCTACCTGAACACAATATGCATTTTTGATTTGAATGCTCATAATAATGAGGATTTCTGTCAACGTCTCACTCAGGCTCATTTTGTACAAACTTAAATTGCTGGCTTGTGATTTGAATGTGTATTGACTGCAGTGTCCTTGTAAATTATCAGCAGTACATCTTTTGATGTGAGAAGCTGCTCGACTCCATCTCCTCCTGTTCTCTTCTTTCAGAAGGCTCAGTGGTAATTACAAGGCCTGAGTCATTATCGTGCTGCAGCAGTTAATTAGGCAGAGAAGCTCATATTCACGCTGCTGCTTCTGTCGACACAAGAGACAAAACGCTTTGGAGAAAAGAAGCTGATGCCGGTGAATGTGAAAACGTTCTGAAGAACCTCAAGGCTGCTGCTGTGGTGGCTGCTGCGGTGGCTGCTGCTGCTGCGGCTGCTGCTGCGGCTGCTGCTGCGGCGGCGGCTGCGGCGGCTGCTGCAGCTGCGGCGGCGGCTGCGGCGGCGGCTGCTACTGCTGCTGCTGCTGCTGCGGCGGCGGCGGCTGCTGCGGCTGCTGCGGCTGCTGCTGCTGCGGCTGCGGCGGCTGCGGCGGCTGCTGCTGCTGCTGCTGCGGCGGCGGCCTTGAGGTTCTTCAGTCTGACGGGACTCAGGTCCACGACTTCACGGAGCTGACACACGACTGCTGCTGTTAGTGAATCTGACTGAAATGTTTCTACAACATGAAACTAGGCATCAGACACTGGAAATAAAGATGGACGACATGACGGCTCACAAAAGTTCAGCCAAAGCTTCTCTATCGCCCCCTGGTGTCTGGCTGCAGTATAGATCATAAACATCCTCCATGTTAGCAGATGGGACACGGAACAAACTAACAAATCTAAGTAGACGTTAAATAAATGTTTGTAAAGATGTTTCTGTCGTTTCAGGTCGTTCTCATCTCTCTGGTGTTTGTTCAAGTGTTTCTGATCAGTTTGGTTTGAATCAGTTATTTGATGATGTAACAACAGGCGGAGACGTCATGATTGACAGCTGACACTGACTCCTGATTGGTCAGGAGTGTACTGGCTGGAACTCTATTCTAGAGCTCAGAGTTTCTGGTTGCTGGGTGTTTCTGTGAGCACTGACTTTGGAGATTTGAGTGTCAGCTCAGGTGCAGCCGTGACTCAGGCCAAGCAAAGGATAATTGTAGGTTCTGGTGCAGAGTATAACTTCACTGCTGCTGCATCGTCTCTGCTCTGAAAGATGCACGGGTACTTCCTGTATAGAACATGCAAGGCACCAAAACTAAATGATCTTACAAGTACATGCACACAATGAGGCAGCTGCATCACTTAAGGAGTTTACAGACACGAGGAACTGAACTCCAGCGTTAATGTGAACACTTATATTGATGTAAGAGAAACAACCATAACTGCTTCGATGTTGTCTATGTATCTCAACTACTCTTCAATTAGTTACCTTTTTATTTGATTATAGATGAAACCTAAAACCTGATCAACGATCTTTTCATGCAAATTGCTTCATGGTTTCTTTCAGAGCTTCATATTCTATCTCAATTATTCTATTCTTACTGCTCCAGTTACACCAACACATGAATGACCGAACATTAAAAGTACACTAAAGATAGATCCATACTTTGTGTGGTTTTATCTCTAATATTTACACGAGCGGTGTCTGAAAAATATCTTCTACTGTATTTTATGAAGCTCCAGCACTTTGTGTTTCTGTTCATGATGCAATAAAGATCTGAACTGAATATCAATTATCAATCGTGGTCAAATCTAAACTGATGTAGATGCAAAATGTTTTGATATTTTGTAAATTATGATAAAATATAATACAAATTTAAGATAATATCTGAATGAAAAATAGTTCTTGTAATAAAAATGAACTAAAATAAATCATGTAAAATCCACTTTTAAAATGATTTACGTAATGAATGTTCTGATTTAAAGATGTATTTGACCTTTTGTTCCTCGGTGCTGTGAGAGTTCGGCGTGAGGTCGCCCTCCTGGCCGTGAGTCCTGAGGTCGGTGTGATGCTTCCAGGTCCAGTCTGCGTCCCCCTCCCTGCCCAGCAGGGAGCCGGCCCCCAGCGAGCGGCCGACCCACCACAGCCCCAGTCGTCCCTCGCAGAGCCGGGACGGCCCCACAGCGACGCCGCAGGGAAGAAGGGTGGAGAGGAACGAGGTGAGAGTCGATGGGACAGGAGGAGCAAGACCGGCCATCAACCTGTAAAACACCAGGTTACAAGAGGAGCTGAAACATGACCAGAGACTTCTGAGTTTAACACGTTCAGCACAAACTCCCCTGAGTCTGTTTCACATCACGTCTACAAGCTGAAGCATCTGCTGAACTTCTACTGCACTTTGTTCTGTTGAAAGTCAAATTGAAACTATTTCTACATGTTTGATAGTTTGTCTTGGTCTATACGTCATCGAGCTGCACGTGGCCTCAGTCCAAGGAAATCACGTGACTCTCTGCAGGATGGGAGCTGCCACAGGATTGGCTGATGGAACAGGTGTTTAACACAACATGTTAATAACATGTGGATTCAAACAGTAGAAGAGCCTCAAACCCTCAGTGGAGTTTACAGCCTGTCCGCTGATTAAAGACTTCCCCTCGCTCTTCATGTAGCCCTGAGTGTGTGTTAGCATTAGTTAGCTAGGTAGCACTGGTTAGCATCGGTCTGAGAGCGAACAGAGACTTTATCAGACAGTTTGATGATTATTAAAGATAATTAAAGTATGTGAGCTCTCACCTGGGACCTGCTCACTGTCTGTATCTGGTTACCTGACGGGTTCACTTCACACCGGGTTCGAGGATCCGGTTTAAAGACCTTTAGCGAACAGCTACCAACAAGTCCTCTTCCTGTAGGGTCCGACCGGCAAATCAGTCCGGCACTCTTTGGTTCCGCCGACAGTCAGATCCATTCATCAAAGTGCGACAGGTTTATTATTATTATTATTAATAATAATAGTAGTAGTAGTAGTAGTGTTGTTGTTGTCGTCATTATTATTATTATTATTATAAATATTAGTAGTAGTAGTAGTAGTATTGTTGTTGTTATCATCATCATTATTATTATTATTATTATTGTTGTTGTTCTTGTTTTTATTATTATTGTTGTTCTTGTTGTTATCATCATCATCATTATTAGTAGTAGTCGTATTCTTATTATAAACCAGTTGAAGCATTATGGTTTTAAAGTTGTATTCATTCTTCTCAGATTCTTTATGATCCATCTTCCTTCACACGAACATCTGTGGTTTTTCCAGTTGTTGTTCTGACTGATTCTTTTCTTTCCTGGTTTTACAGTTTCAGTGTCTGAGTTGATGTTCCAACCTCAAACTGTTAAAGTCTCTGTTGTCTGACATGAACATGAAGTTCTACAGTCTGACGGCATCATAATAATAATAATAATAATAATAATATCTTGTATTTATATTGTGCCTTTCAAGAGACCCAAAGACACTTTACATATGTCCGTGACGACATGTTTGCGGTTCTAAACCTTTTGGACCCATCACCAGAGGAAAGGATCCGTGTGACGGGGAGACCAGAGAAGACGCCTCTGTTCAGTCACAAGTTCACACTGACGCCATGTGCAACCCGCCCTGCTCAGTAAACACTCACTGTAATGTTATTACTCCTGAGTCAGTGCTGTGGATTCACCTGAGCTGCAGCCACAGACACACTGAGCCCAGTGTCTGTACCTGGAACCTGTGGGCGGTGAAGTCAGAAATCACATGACAAGAAATAAACAGTCACTGGGTGCTTGTGTTTAAATTTCAGTTCTTTATATTTTCCAGTATGAAAATGGAAAGGTTTCAGGGATTTCCTATAAAACAGCTGATTGCTGTTGTTTTATGAAACATGACTCAGTTAACAGTTTAACAGTGAGACTCATTCATGTCTGTGGACGTGGCCTCATGGCAGAGAAATGAGATACAGCAGATTTACATGAGATTAACAAAAGAAATGCAGAGTATCAGCAGATTCCTCCTTTAAATCGGTGACTGCACATCGGTGACAGCTCGTCGATGTGCAGCTTCTCCTGGAAGCTTCTCTCTCAGCAGGTGAGAGCAGTTTGAAGGAGGCACAGCCTCCACGTACAACAACAACCACACAAAACAAGTGCACAAATGAAGCAGTCAAAGTTCACACTGTGTGTTACAGCGACGTTATTTCCTCTGAGGTACAGAAATAAAACAGATAGAACAGGTTCATTGTTCCACAGACACTGTGCACTGCACAGACACTAAACATAGACAACAAAAGACTCAAACGACAAACTGTGGCTACCCTACCCCTGGTCCCCTAACCCTATTAAATCTATTAAAGGGGACATAGCATGAAGATTCCACTTTGTTAGTGCTCCTACAGGTTAATGTGGGTATCTGGCTCATGTCTACCAACCCAAAGACTCTGGGGAAAAACACTCGCGCGTTTTGTTATAGTTCCTCTAAGTCAGAAACGTCATGCTTGAGTGACTCGATTGAGCTTCCTGGGTTTTGTGTCGTCACAAGGCACTGGAAGTCTCCCTACATGGCCTTGGCCCACTCCCCACCTCATCCCCCCCGCCCCCCACTCGTTACACCGGGTTAACACCGGACGCTGCGAGGCGTTTCATTAAGACCCCAAGGAACCATATCAACTTGTGGTACAATGGGCATGCTATGTCCCCTTTAAATCTGCATTATGGAGCTGACAGACCTCCACCCCCCCGATGCTGCTGTCGTCTCACACCAGGACTGAATCTCTCCTGTAAACGGGCTCAGTCCAACAGAGACTCTGTCACTGAGTGGAACCAATAAATAAAAACTCTGTGTTTAAATCCCCTTCATTACTAAATATACGACCACAGAAGTTTGTGTGGTTTGTTTCTCTTTGTTTGAATATCACCAGTTGTGTTTTTTTCCTGTTTCCACTCATGTTGGGATAAATAATAAAATCTTAATTCATATCTCTGAAAAATGTATATAATATAATATAACTAGTTATAGTTTGAGATACTTAAATCTAAAATGCAGGTTGTACATGCAGAATATGGACTTTGGTTTGTTCTTGTGCTTAAAGGAATAATTTTGAGAAAATTGTCAAACAATATATTTTACCATGAAGGGTTTGATATGGGATGTAAATCTCCTGGTGTGTTCATGTCCTCACCAGCTAATGTGCTTATTAATTCACCTCTGAGCAACAGATGGTTTCCGTGTGTTTCCTGAGCTGCAGGGTTTCACTCTGTGGAAGTCGTCTTTCATGCCGAAGCAAAATGAGGCCTGATATCTTGAGTGTGAAACCATCAGAGACGATACAGAGAACTGAAGTTAAATAAAAACTGTGGAGCGGCTCTCATCTGTTAGAACAGGAAACAAACACACAACAACATCGTAAAGCAGATCTACACCAACATGAATCTGTGTGATACAGATCTACAGCTCATATAACACAAAGGATTTCAACAAACACAAATATATTACAACACACTCCATGAAAATATACCCAAAACAATAAAATTATGTATCTAATGAAATATATTATCAGGGGATAGAACAGCACCATCCAGAAATGTTACTCTTCAAATCCTCTTCACTGAAATGTTCTTTTAAAACAATCATTTCTTCTTCTTCCCTCCTCAGTGGAGTTTGGCTGCTGGACTCCTGCTCCTCCGCTGGGTTCTTCTTCTGGCTTTCACTGCGGCGAGGGAAGAGAAGGTTGAGTTACAGGAACAAAACAGGATTTCTGGATAAATGTAGAGCGCACTCACCGTCAGTACATTCCACCTGAGGCTCCTCCCACTGTCCGTCTGCTTTACAGTGGACCACCGGTGGGTGGCGCTGTGTAAATCCTGCGTCGCATTGATACCGGATGATGGAGTTGACAGGATACTCCTCCTTCCTGTTACCAAACATGTGGGCGTTGTCCACCTCCGGCGGGGCGCCACAAGACACTGAGGACCAGAGGACACGGGGTCAAACCATGTGTCAACCATTCATGTGCTCATTCATACCTGTGGTCAGAGTCTCCAGTCAACCTGACCCCAAGACCCCAAGACCCCAATGGCTCCAAGACCCCAAAGGCTCCAAGACCCTAAGACCCCAAAGGCTCCAAGACCCCAAAGGCTCCAAGACCCTAAGACCCCAAAGGCTCCAAGACCCTAAGACCCCAAAGGCTCCAAGACCCCAAGACCCCAATGGCTCCAAGACCCTAAGACCCCAAAGGCTCCAAGACCCTAAGACCCCAAAGGCTCCAAGACCCTAAGACCCCAAAGGCTCCAAGACCCCAAGACCCCAATGGCTCCAAGACCCTAAGACCCCAAAGGCTCCAAGACCCTAAGACCCCAAAGGCTCCAAGACCCCAAGACCCCAAAGGCTCCAAGACCCTAAGACCCCAAGACCCTTCTTGATTAGTAGCTTAAAACAATGACTTCTCTCTGGGTGGAGACCAAACCAGAGTGAAATCCATCAGGAAGAGAAACCTGGCTCCATGTGTGCAGGATAGTTTAGTAGCTAACTGATCAATACTATGACTGTGTCTTGTCCAGATTGATGTTGGAAGCAGCAGCAGAACGTTACCTGGACCCTTCTTGCAGGTGAACGGCAGGTGGTAGTTGCAGGGCACGTCGTTCCACTGGCCGCTCTCGTGCCAGATCATCACCACACAGTCTTCTCCGGAGTGGAAGTAATTATCCGGCTGGTTCGGCCTCCAGTTCTCAAATTGCTGCAGAGAATCACACACACACACAAACACACACATTTGAAATCTGTGCAGCAGAATTCGTGAGACGGATTTAAACTCTACATTTTCATTCCTCACACAGTTACTGCAACATGATTAAAGCCTTTGAGGAGAGAACGTCCAAAGTGTGTTTCATCATCCCAGTTTGAGCCTGAAGCCTCTCAGGAGCTGACCCACGACACTTCGCACAAGGTGAATCACTGACTCACCAGTGGAGAACCGTCTGTCCAGCGGAAGTCCTTTTCCACCGTCTTGTCATTCAGGCCGATCCACTGATAGTCCTGAGCGTTTGCTGCAAAAACACGTTGACTTTCATCAGGACTTGTTCTTCATCCTGTCTCTGGCTTCAGTCTGAACACATTAGAAACTCACAGTTGACAAAGCCCTGCTCCTCTGGCGTGATGATGCTGACCAGGTGGGCGTTCAGGTCCCGGCAGCGATGCTCTGCGTCCAGCCACGTCTCTCTGTCAGGGAGGTGCAGGTAACAGTTCCCCTGAAACTTAGTCCACCCGTCTTCACACTGCTGCTCATCTGCAGCCGCCGCAGCGAGGAGGGAACAGCGTGACACAGGTTCATGTATGTTCTGGTTCATAGCTCTGAGACTCAGACCATTCACATTATTCCTCATCCACATGTATAAATGGGTTTTAATCTGAAGCCGTCTCTGATGATGAGAAGCTGTTCTTTCTTCTCATTGTGGTTTTAGTGTTAAGGCCTCGATACAGAGTTTGAGATCGTTCACAGGCAGGAAGTGTTTCAGTTTCACACACACACACACATCTTACCCACTGCACTGCCCCCGTCCGCCTGGCATCATGATGAATAAAACAAACATCCCCCCACAGAATGGAAAATTACATACAATACTTCCCTTCAGCTGGGAGGCCGTGCACAGCAGGAATGTAATTATGCATTTGTAAAATGTTCCTTTGGTGAAACATTCAAAGGCTTCATTCATTCTCTGATGATTTGATGTCAAAGGACCAGTTTACCCATATTACACAAAAACATATTTTTCCACTTCCACTCCCCAACGAATATTTAGTCACACAGACAGTTTTGGCTTCATTTGCTCTTTCAGAGATTTCTGTTACTGCCCAGATTCAATATACTGCAGGTATCCAGAAATAATCTGGGTAATGATGTTTATTCACGGTGGAACTTCAATCTTCACGTGTGTAAAAAAATTATAATCTCAAGGATTTAGCGAAGTCACTGAACTCCATCCTCCCCTGAAACTCTGGATTGTTTTTAAGTCACATGAGTCGTCACTTTCCACCGATCTTCAGGTCTTTACAGATACACTTTGGAAACCGAGTCAGACCAGGTCCTGGATCTGTTCTAACTGGATCCAGTGTCCTCTCTGCTCTCTGATCGTTATCACTGACACTTTATTACAAGAGCATCTAAATGTGGCTCTTCCATGCACATCACTTCAAACTGGACGGACCTGTGATGTGCATGAGCAGCTGTGACCGTCTGCAGAACAGTTTGACAAAGCTCAGCTGTTCAGAGCAGGAAACCCTCAGAGTGAAATATGTGTTTGTGTGATTTGGGTCAACCTTTAGTTACTCTGCTGTGGTCCAGTGGTAGAACGGAAACACCACAGTTACACCTCGTACGTCTCCATGGTTCCTCATGAGTCGCAGCGATGCTACCTGACGTTTAGCATCTGTTGTTTTTGAGGCAGTTGTTAGTATTGATTAGCTGAAGCTGCTCTCGTACCGATGTCACAGCGTTTCCCTCCGTAGCTCGGGAGGCACAAGCATTCGTACGAGTCTGAACCCCCCACACACGTGGCTCCGTTGGCACAAGGGTCGGAGTCACACACGTCTGCAACACAGGGGGTGGCTGCAACCACTGTTTGAGTGGGGGTAGAAGGAGGGGAGGAGGGGAGGAGAGGAGGAGGGGGGGAGGAGGGGAGGAGGGGGGGGGGGAGGGGGGAGGGGGGAGGAGAGGAGGAGAGGAGGAGGAGGGGAGGAGGGGAGGAGAGGAGGGGGGGGGGAGAAGAGGAGGGGAGGAGGGGGGGGAGGGGGGGAGGAGGAGGGGGGGGAGGAGAGGAGGAGGGTGGGGAGGGGAGGAGAGGAGGGGGAGGGGGGAGGAGGGGAGGAGGGGAGGAGGAGGAGGGGGGGAGGAGGGGAGGAGGGGGGGGAGGAGGAGGGGAGGAGGGGAGGAGGAGGAGGGGGGGAGGGAGGGGAGGAGGGGGGGAGGAGGAGGGGAGGAGAGAGGAGGGGGGGAGGAGAAGAGGAGGGGGGGGAGGAGAGGAGGGGGGGGGAGAAGAGGAGGGGAGGAGGGGGGAGGAGAGGAGGAGGGGGGGAGGAGAGGATGAGGAGGATGACAGCAGGACTTTCACAGCTCAGGAGTTAGTGAATAAAACTGAAGCTGCTGAAACATCTGATGAGATTTGATCAACTCTCATCTTTAGTTTAAATGAATCTTATTATGAAGTTGATAGAAGAGAAGTTGATCATTTCAATATCTGGTTCACATGAGAATCTGTCATTAGATGCAGCAGAACATCAGAATTTCAATTCCAGTAGAAAGAGCGAGCACACATGATGCAGAACACACATGATGCAGAACACACATGATGCAGAGCACACATGATGCAGAACACACATGATGCAGAACACACATGATGCAGAGCACACATGATGCAGAGCACACATGATGCAGAGCACACATGATGCAGAGCACACATGATGCAGAACATACATGATGCAGAACACACATGATGCAGAACACACATGATGCAGAGCACACATGATGCAGAGCACACATGATGCAGAGCACACATGATGCAGAACATACATGATGCAGAACATACATGATGCAGAACATACATGATGCAGAACACACATGATGCAGAGCACACATGATGCAGAACACACATGATGCAGAGCACACATGATGCAGAGCACACATGATGCAGAACATACATGATGCAGAACATACATGATGCAGAACACACATGATGCAGAACACACATGATGCAGAGCACACATGATGCAGAACACACATGATGCAGAGCACACATGATGCAGAGCACACATGATGCAGAACACACATGATGCAGAACACACATGATGCAGAGCACACATGATGCAGAACACACATGATGCAGAGCACACATGATGCAGAGCACACATGATGCAGAACACACATGATGCAGAGCACACATGATGCAGAACACACATGATGCAGAACACACATGATGCAGACAGCAGAGTGGAGGCGACGTCCTGGCACAGCAAACCAAAAACAACATATATGACTGAAGAACTGAATACGCACGTGACACACAGGCTGTACAACCTCATAGAGCTGATACATGTCTGACAAACAGCTCGACACACAAACACACAAACACACAAACACACAAACACACAAAGACACAATGCTAATGGAGAAATCCAACACGGAACATGAAGTCAGATGCAAACACATCAGGACAGAACAGCAGGAGACAAGACACAGAGTTTAGATTCAGAAAATAACATCACAGTTAATGTTCATCTGAAAAAGAAGCACAACATAAAAACATGCAACATATTGAAAATCAAGAGGTTTGGGGACATAAGTCCAAGTGACTCACTGCGGCAGAGAGCAGCTCCGCCCTCGACCCAACACCCAGCGTCACCACAGGGGTTCGGATCACACGGGTTCAAGTCACCTGACAAACAGGTAAAGTGCTATGAACATACATGAACTCTTTTGAGTAGTAGTACTACTAAGTAGAACTGCTCCAGTATTACAGTTTTTAGCTGTTGGTCACATGAAAGTCTAAAAGTCTTTCAGTCCAGGACGTTGTTCTGTTTTTATATAAATTAAAGACGAACTAAGGTGCGTCATCAGCTAACTTGTTGACTTTCACCCATAAAATCCATCAGAGATTTAAAAACCTTGTTGATACTCTCATGATTTCATTGTTGAAAGAATTCAGACTTTTTGCTTTATATGCTATTGTTGATCTTGTCAGTTAATTTCTTGGTAAATCAACGAATCATGTTGTCAATAAACAGAAATATATCAATCACAGTCTCACACAAGCCAAACGACATCTTCAAATTACTGCTTATTTATAACTGTCCTGAACTAAACTATTCAACTTTAAACTGACACATTATGATCAAAAACCTTCTGTCATTCAACAAACCACTTCAGCTCTCATGATGTTAACAGGTTCAAAATAAAACAGGTCATATTACAGTACAAGCAATGACACAAAATATAAAATTAAAGAATAAGAATAAAGTATGTTGGCCTACCTTCCACTGTGGCTGTTTTTCCCACAATGCCTTGTGTCTCTGCGGTGGGAGGAGCAGCCAGTCCTGCGGGGGCGAGTGCAGGACCATGGGTCACGTGAACTTCATCGTGAGTCTGTGATACTTCAGCCTCCTCTGGTCCTGTTGTGCTCTCTGTTAACCCCCATCCCGAGGTAGAGGGCAGCAGCGCCTGTGGAAGATCTCCAGAGGAAAGTCCAGAAGAAAGTCCAGAAGAAACTCCTGAAGAAATGCTGCTGACTGTGGACGTGTCGTCGCCGCTGCTGCTCCTGCTTCCTTCTCCACTGTACACTGCAGACCTCTGTCCCAGCTCCAGAGACAGAGCATCTCCAGATACTTCTGTCAGGAAATCTCCAGACACAAATGTGACACTGCCTTCTCCGCTGGTAGAGGACTTCGATCCAGACCATCCTGATCCAGACATTCCTGATCCAGGCATTCCTGAAGTGAACCCAGAGATGAAACTTGAGCTACCAAACCCAGACAAGTGTTCACCACTTCCCTGTCCAGAGCTGTAGAGTAAAGACCCAGAGGCCTCCTGCTCTCCAGAGGATGACACTGAAAGCTCAGTGAACCCTGACCCCACCAAGGTCACGCCTGAGAAGAACCCTGAGTCACTTCCTGAAGAAGAGCCGCTGTGATCGCCACTGAGAATCCCAGAACCTGAAATGTCTCCAGATCCACTGAACACCAGCAGGTCCCCACCAAGTTCATGCTCCTTGTGAGTAATCGGAGTGGACACATCAATCAATTCACCATCAATCAGTGAGATATGAGTGTCTCCACTTCCTGAAAGCTCTCCTGAGTGTCCACTTCCAGAGGAAACTCCTGATGGGAAACTGCTGAACCCAGAAAAGTCCTGACTGGTGATGAAACCGGATGGCATGCCAGAGAATTGTTCACTTTCCCCAGAGCTGAACCCGAATCCAGCACCAGATCCAGACAGGTACCCGCTGCCACTGAGCACTCCAGAGCCCACTTCAGATGAAGGGAACATCAGAATTCCTGTGCTCCCCTCTCCAGCTTCTTGGAATCCTCCTGAAACTGAGCCCTCTCCAGAGCCAAAACTGTCAAAGCCTGAGGAAAACCACAGCGATCCCAGATTCTCCTCCACTAAGACCTGATCCAGAAGCATCCGCACTACCAAGACCAGACACTCCACTGGGCAGCTCTGCACTCCCGCTACCAGCCAGATCTCCAGAGACAACCTGGTCTCCAGAAAAGTCTCCTGAACCAGAGAGATCTCCAGAGGTAACCTGGTCTCCAGAACCAGAGAGGGTCTCCAGAACCAGAGAGATCTCCTGAGGTAACTGGTCTCCAGAACCAGAGAGGTCTCCAGAACCAGAGATGTCTCCAGTACCAGAAAAGTCTCCTGAACCAGAGAGATCTCCAGAGGTAACCTGGTCTCCAGAACCAGAGAGGTCTCCAGAACCAGAGAGATCTCCTGAGGTAACCTGGTCTCCAGAACCAGAGAGGTCTCCAGAACCAGAGATGTCTCCAGTACCAGAAAAGTCTCCTGAACCAGAGAGATCTCCAGAGGTAACCTGGTCTCCAGAACCAGAGAGGTCTCCAGAACCAAAAAAGTCTCCAGAACCAGAGATGCCTTCAGAACCAGAGAGATCTCCTGAGGGACCCCCAGAGGCACTACCGACTGCAGACCCTGAACCAAAGTCTGCGGAACCCGAACCAGAGCCTGATGACTCCACAGGGATTGGATGAGCGATAGAGGGAACAGCTGAAAGCATAAAACAGAAAAGTGTGAGGAATGTGGTAAATGAAACATTGGAACAGTTAAAAAGTCATTTGTTCTTACCAGGCCTCAACAACTCAGTGATGGACGTCAGGTTCAGAAGCGCCTCCTGGATTTCTGTGATGTTCAGTCCAGTTTCATTTGCAATCAGTAGAAGATCAGCTGCAGGAATTAAGCAATGAAAGAAAAAGATGAAGGAATTCCTGAGACGAAGGATGAGCATGAACAGTTCAGTGTTTACCTCTGAAACAGTATGCATCAAATCTGGCGTTGTGTTCAGGGAAGTGTGTCTGGTTGGGGCGAGCGTACACGGTGCGCACTCCAGATTCCCCTGCTCCACACTGGGCTCGAGGGTTGTTGATGGGATAGCGGACGCTCAGATCCACCAGCCAGCCAGCACGGCACTTGTCCAAACCCATTCTCCAGGCTGCGTGGAGCTCTCCGGGGGAGGCCAACATGGCGTTCTGCTCTCGACAGCTGGAAGAAGCCTCATCGAAGGTGAAGCCCTCAGCAGATCCCACATGGAACACCTCACCTGAGCAGCAGCCGAGGAACAGATGATAGCGTCTTTACTTAGTAACAAGATAAAAAGTCAAAGCAAATCCTCATATTTCGTACCTTTGAGCCCATCAACGTAGCAGTGAACATCATATCTCTCATCTCCAGGCCTCAGACCGTACGACCGCACTCCGGGTTTATCCCCCAGATCTCCAGCGCACTTTTCTCGAGGGAAAACAATGGGATACCTGGAAAATAACAAAATGTGATGAGCTATTGACTCTTTTTCAGCTCAGGAATCTCTGCACCTGCTCTGAAGATGTATTTCCCAGTCACCTTACAGTCTGGTCCAGTAACCATCCTGCATCACACTGGTGATATCCGGCCTCATATGCTGCCTGCAGCTGCTCTGCTGTGGCCATGGAGGCTCCGACGCTCCGACAGGCCAGCTGAGCCTCAACGAAGGTGAACCGATAGCGACCGGAGCCGGAGCGGTAATGGAAGACCACGCCTGCACCCACAGACAAGAGGAAGGGTTGTGTTGTGGAAACGTTTTTAATGTCCAAATTTCATCACCAGTGAATCTCACTGGACTTTTACTCATTACATGCATCTGCAGCTCTATTACTGACCAGTAGGAGGCATCACAAAGCCTTGGCTGGGCTCTCTGCCGACGCCGGGCCGGGCGGTGACGGACTCTATCAGGTCAGTGATGAGCTCGGTGACGTTGGGCGGCTGAGGCAGCGGCAGCTCTGTGGGACTTTCTGTGAAATCCACAGCGGTGGGTTGCTGAGTCTCCAGCTCTCCCAGTGCTTCGCTCTCCGTGGTCGTCCTCCTGAAGAACACCTCAGGGCCCTGCGTCACCGTGGTAACGCTCAGAACGCCACTGCCCTCCTCTATGAGGCCTGAGCCGTCGTCCTCAGGAGACTCTGAAGACAATGGAGGAGGGAGAAAAGTGTAAAAACTCTAAAACTGTGTTCAAACTGCTCCCGTTGACCACAGGCTCCGAATCCCATCACGTCCTTAGAAAACTGTTGATAGTGATAATTCAGGGCGTGTAAGGTAAAAGGCACATGACTGAGTTTGTGATATAGGGTTAGGGTTCTTCACACGGACTCTGTAGCAGAAGCAGTCGTAGCGAGCTTCAGGACGTGTGATGACTGCATGTGATGATGTGCACGTGAAGATGTGCATGTGATGACTGGATGTGATGATGTGCACGTGAAGAAGTGCACGTGCCTTCACACGGACTCACCGGTGTAGCAGAAGCAGTCGTAGCGAGCTTCAGGACGTGGGTATCCTGTCTGGTTAGCGTGCAGGTAAACAGTTCTCACTCCCAGCAGACCTCCTCCACACTGCGGCCGCCGGATGTTGATGGGGTATCGAACGCTCCGGTCCCGCAGCCAGCCGGCGTTACACACGTCCATCCCCCCCTGCCAGGCCAGGTAGAGCTGACCTGTGGTGGCCAGCTGAGCTCCCTGATTGGAGCAGGCCGCCACAGCCTCAGAGAAGCTGAACTTCTCTGCTGCGGCCGTGTGGAAAACTCTGCCTGTACCACATGAGAGCGTTTGTTAGAATGATCAGGTGAAGAGTGAGAGAACGAGCTGAAAGTAGAGCGGAGCACAGAACCTGTCATCTTCTCTGAGAAACAGTACACGTCATAGGTCTCGTTCAGGTCCCTCGCTCCGTACGTCCGGACCCCCGGCAGCTCCTCCTTGTCCCCGTAGCACTGCACACGAGGGTCGTGGATCGGGTACCTGAGGTTCAATGAGCTTTGTCATCATCACAAAACTCAACGTCAAAGCTTTTAAAAATTCTCCCTGTTGATGGAACATTTGACTTTTTCTGCTGCACAACAACTTCTCCACCTTTTCACTGGTCCTGTTGGTTTTTGTCTTAATATGCACGAGACAGTTTGTTCTGTACTTTTACCTCTGATGCTTTAAGTCCTTTTTTCTTACAGTTCTTGTAATTCTGCTGGAAAAAGCTTTGGAATGAAAGACTCTTACTTGTAATGGAGTTTTTCTACTAGATAAACTGTGCTGGAGCTTTGACACTAGACTGAATCCTCAACTGATGAATGTGGAGGAGGCTCCGAGCTCCAGCTGAACCAGGGCGAGCTGATGGGCCGAGAGGAGCTGGCTGCCACAGAGAGAGACTGACTGAGCTGCTGCAAGTTTATGTGGAGTTGGTTTTATGTTTGTTCCGTAAAAGAGAAAGAAATGGTTTGTCTCTGGCTGCTGTGGAGAATCGTCAATTACCTCTGATGTTACGTGATGCACTCAAAAGATGCTAAACTGTTTATGTTCCCTGGTCCTTTCTCAGTATTTGAGTGTAATCTGTTGAGTATTGTTGGTATTTGCAGGACAGAGGTCGTAGAGGTCACAGACTGACCTGACTGTGTGATCAGAGAGCCAGCCGGCGTCACACTGGTGGAAACCGCCATCGAACGCAGCTTGGAGCTGTTCAGGTGAAGCCACCACGGCACTGTTCTGTGAGCACGCCGCCGTCGCTGTGTCAAACGTCAGAGCGTAGCGCCCCGTGATGCCTCGGTAGTGGAACACGATGCCTGAGGACGTCAACCAGGACTTTCAAGGTTTGTTCTCGGTCAGGAACTCAACAAAAAACTAAGTTTGACCAATCATCCAAAGTCACTTTAAAAACAGAAGCTGATTAGAAATGTTTTATTTGATCTGATTTCAAGTTTAAAACATTAAAACTACTATATATTATCGTATATTATTATTATTCACAGGGATGAATGTTTTTTAATTAATTTGTATAATTCCATAAATTCACTGGTATCAGCTTCAATGTGAATATTTGCTTGTTTTCTTTTGGGTTTGACAAAATAAAATAAGAAAGTTAAAATAAGTTATATTTTCTGATATTTTAAAGAAACCGACTGTCAGACATATTGATAATGAAAATTATCAAAGTTTCCCTAATGATCTGATAATTGAAGTTTTCTATAAGTTTATGACACAAAAATACAACAATTTGATAACGCACATGATTTTGACCTGATTCCTGGGACTGGGAATATTTTGTATATATAATATACCTGTATGAATAATATATATAAAATCTCCCATTATTGGACCTTTGAGTTATGGTCATTTCAAATCATCATGTTTGTTAAGTGGGATATAATCAATAATAAAAGTGTAATAATGTGAATTCTAGCCGTGTTCACCACAGTTGTCTCATTCACCTTGAACCTGCAGGTGGACGATGTCGTGGTCGTCCTCGATGCCGTGCTGAACCTCACAGCGATACACTCCTGAGTCACTGGACCGCAGCTCAGAGATCTGGATGCTGGCGTCAGTTGGTGTTTTGGGATATTCCAGCAGATGAACTCTGTCCAGGTAACTGTGTGTGATACGCACCCGTCCCTCCAACGCCACCAGGATGGTCGTGACCTTTGCTTTAGTGACCAGGCTCCACTTGATGCGGTGGGAGAGCGGCGTGATGGTGGGAGCTCCTGGGTCTGGAACTGTGTGGTCCTGAAAACAAAAACCACCTCATTCACCGACAAATCATGTCCAGGATAAACACAGACATGTGAGGATAATTAAAGGAAGTAACACACATCACCGTACAGAGATGTTATCACAGATTGTTCACAGAGGAAAACAGCAGCTGATAGAATAACACTTACAGTAAATGTAGAAGAGGCTTCACAGAGCCACAGCCACAGAGTGAGGTGATGATCATTTTCTGATTTATTATTATTATTATCATTTATTTATTTTGAAGCCTGTTGCGGTTAGTGGAGAGAGCGATCAATGACCAAGCGCATGTCTCTGCGTTGCATGCGTTTTGGGGCTCTGATGTAGCATGAGCAATTTTGTGTCAATTGGACAATGTTACAACAAATCAATTTTCACACTGATCAATAGGTGGCGCTATGACCCTGCACTGATATTAATATATGGAGCTGTTCAGGTCAGGATTGTGATCATAGGTCAGTAGTTCGGGGCCGGTTGGATAATGCAGAGTGGATTTACAAAGTACTTCCTGTTTCATGGTGAATCAGTAGGTGGCGCTATGACACTGAGGAAATATTGACACATAGAGCTGTTCAGCCTTGGACTATAATCATGAGACAGAAGTTTGGTAGTGATAGGACAATGCACACTGGAGTTATGACAACATCGTCTCCTTTGGCGAAGGATGAACCTTCGCTGCAACGCAATGTTTACACGGTTTGAGGAAATGTCACGATTCTGACCGTGGTCCAATGACGTGTCTCAGCTCATTTGAGCTGTTTATTGTAAAGCAGCCAGGAGCAGTGCATCAAAGTATAAAACATGTCACTTCCTGTCGCCAGCAGGTGGCGCTGTGACGATGAGTCAATATAGATTACATTTTCACCACTTTTGAGCATGTTGAAGGCTCAAAAAGCCAAATCATCTGGGTTAGAATAATAATAAGAAGAAGAGCCAACATTAACTTCAATCTAAATTAAATATGTTGTAAGAATTTATATTTTATTGTTATAAATCATTGTTATTATAGTAATTGTTAGAGACAGACTGTTTCTACAGTTTCCGCATTTGTCCACCAGATGGTAGTGTTGTACTGTTGTACTGTTACTAAAACACAACTCGGGCTGCGAGCAGTACTCGGGACCTCATTAGGCCGCGGGGGGGGGACCGGGAGAAACGGCTCCGAACCACGGCCGCTAATCACGCATTACAGTCCACGCCATCACGTGCAGCGTGTCAGTGTCACTGCGCACAGACTGATCTGTTCAGGTCAAAAACAGAAACTCTTGTTTCGCTTCAGATCGAATAAATCTCTCATCTTTGAAACATCAAAGACATCAGAGGAATCTATGACCACCCCCACTGTGACGTCATACAGATGCGACAACCTCGTGTTTTGATGGCGTGTAGTCACCTAGTTTGAATCTCCATGTTGTTGAGATGACGTCATTTAAAGTAGATATGTGTAACGTCAAAAATTGGCGACTTCCTGTTGCGTTTTTCCATAACGCTCCGCCATAACGCCTTTTTTGTGAAAAAAAAAAAAAACTATATATATAAATATATATATATATATATATACAATTATAATAATTGATAATTCATAGAGATTGATTGCTCCTTCAGTTGCCACGTTTGTCCACAAGGTGGCAGTATTGTACTGCTCAGCTTGAGCTAATGTTGTGATCTGACCAGAATATTATTATGATGATGATGATGATGATGATGATGATGATGATGATGATGATTAACATAATTTGAATTTCCTGCAAACGCTGGTATGAATCTGAGTCTAGACCATGAAAAAGCCCAAAGGGGGAATAGAAATCCTTCTAAATACGAGAGGGCCTCCCACCGTCGGTGCTCGGGCCCTAACGACGCTCAGGTTAACGCACCTGAAAGTAACACGGTAGCACCAGTGATCCTCCCAGTAGAGGGCGCTGTGGTCCCTCCAGAGGGACACGCACACTGAGAACGTCCTCCGGGTCTGAGGAAACAACATGAAGAAGAAGAACACATTCACCTCATGTGACCGAAGTCATCTCATTACAATCAACCAGATGTTAAAGGTCCAGTCGATCACAAGTCGTGACAGCAGGAGGTCAGAGATCTTACCCATGAGGCCTTGCTCCTCGTACTCGTGGTCAAATGTTCCTGAGACGACTCTCAGACACAAACACATTAAAACTGGCCACAGTTTCATATCTCACCTGAAAAATAACAGAAAACATCTGGAAATGACCAAACACTTTATGGAATATTCAGTTTTCACACTTCACATTCACTGTAGTTCTAATCAAAAAGGACACATTATATTTGTATATGGATGAATAAGGACATGACATTTAACTGGTTATAATTATATGATGATGAGGGGATGTGACATTTTGTGTTTCCAGCTTCCTCTGCGCTTTAAACATCATTTCAGAATAAAAGCTTCAGCCAGAGAAGGTCATGTTTTTGAAAGGTGTTTGGAACATGGAGGGAGTTTCTTCAGGACGCCAGCAGCTTGGAGCTGCTCCACACTGAGCTCATTCAGCGGCTGTGGTGAGGGCCACTCCCACAGGGACTCAGGGGCCCCTTGGACCTGCTGTGTTCCCCTGGACTCTGTAACAGCAGCTCTGTGTTCTCAACACTGCTCACATTCACACAGTGTGACGCACGATGGGCGGAGGCCAGAGGTGAGGCCCTGACAGGCTCCAGGCTGAGACGCCGTTCTCGTGTGTCCAGGTTGTTATCCAAAAGATTCAGAAATACATAAATAGATCAATTATAATCCAGGGAGGCTGTAAACACATCAATAACCTGTAACTGTCTTATTCTTATTTGTTTCCTGTTGTAGTTACAGTTCATGGATTTAATAACGTTACAGTTGTTAATAAGGTATTTCTGCCATTTTGTTTGTCTAATATCAAGTAGAGGTTTCAGTTTGTTTTACTATATTATATTATATTATATTATATTATATTATATGATATTATATCATATTATATTATATTATATTATATCATATTATATTATATTGTATTATATTATATTGTATTGTATTGTATTGTATTGTATTGTATTGTATTCTATTATATCATATTCTATTCTATTCTATTCTATTCTATCATATTATATTATATTATATTATATTATATTATATTATATTACATTGTATTATATTATATTATATAATATTGTATGATATTATATTACAGTATATTATATCATATTATAATGTATCATATTATATTATATTCTTGTTTTTCTCTATGCTTATTCGAATGTTTGTCATTTTACAATTCATAGAAGATATGATTGTCCAGTAGATTAAAACTTGTCTGCTTTCCTGTGACAACCACAAACTCAATCCCTTATTTTCTCACATAGAGTCTTATAATATCTTTTTTAAATTCATAACGATGAAGATAAATAAGGTGGAGGAGGAATCAGGGAGATTCAGGAAGAGTAAAGTCCATCTACAACTAATTTAATCCAGTTTATGAGACAAATTGAATTCTTGCCAACATTAAACAATAGCTAACAGAGATGTGTGTTCATGTAGTAGAGGATGTGTAAATATAAAGTAAATACACACATGTACTGTAGGTGTGGTATCACCTGAACTCAGCCACATTACTTCACTCAGTTTATCAAAGCAAAGACGAAGAGAGAAAGAAGGAAACCTTCTCACCTGTTGAAGTTCCTCTCTTGCTCTGGTGTGTGTCCTGGTTCAGAGCTCCAGGTTCTGAAAGTCAGGATGTTGGACTGTGAGCGGAGGAAAGAGCCTGAGATCGACTCAGAGGAGAAAACTCACTCTGAAGCATGAGGGGTTGGTTCATCATTTCAAAATAAAAGCTGCCTGCTTCTTGTATTTCACACTAATTTGCTGCTGATGTGTTTGAGTTCAACTCAACTGGAAACTCTCGTCCACCCAACACCCCAAATTACCATATTTGGATGATTGGGGGTGGAGCCTTAATCAGGCCCACCTACACCTGCACCCATTGGACGGTACCAGCTGTCAATCACACTGTGGTATCCCCCCCCCCCAACACATCCGCTGCTTTATGGTCTGTTTGACTCTAAATGATCATAATTCACTAAATGAACATCAGCTGTTTGAAGAAGACTTGAAACTAGAGACTGAGACAGAAACTCCTGAATGTTTCCTGACGTTATAAAGTGAGAAGTCACTTTCTATAGACTTCTATAGAAACTACCAGAGGAGTCGCCCCCTGCTGGTCACTACACAGAAGACAAGTTTCAGACACTTCTACACTGGCTTCACTTTCTAGAGCCGGAGTCTAAACGTTTTATTTACAGTCATCTGACCTCTGATGGTTGATGGATGGACAGATGGACAGATGGACAGATGGACAGATGATGGACAGATGGACAGATGATGGATGGACAGATGGACAGATAGACAGATGATGGATGGACAGATAGACAGATGATGGACAGATGGACAGATGGACAGATGATGGATGGACAGATGGACAGATAGACAGATGATGGATGGACAGATGGACAGATGGACAGATAGACAGATGATGGACAGATGGACAGATAGACAGATGATGGACAGATAGACAGATAGACAGATGATGGACAGATGGACAGATAGACAGATGATGGACAGATGGACAGATAGACAGATGATGGATGGACAGATGGACAGATAGACAGATGATGGACAGATGGACAGATGATGGATGGATGATGGACAGATGGACAGATAGACAGATGATGGATGGACAGATGATGGATGGACAGATGATGGATGGATGATGGACAGATGGACAGATAGACAGATGATGGATGGACAGATGATGGATGGATGATGGACAGATGGACAGATAGACAGATGATGGATGGATGATGGACAGATGGACAGATAGACAGATGATGGATGGACAGATGATGGATGGATGATGGACAGATGGACAGATAGACAGATGATGGATGGACAGATGATGGATGGATGATGGACAGATGGACAGATAGACAGATGATGGATGGACAGATGGACAGATAGACAGATGGACAGATAGACAGATGATGGACAGATGGACAGATAGACAGATGATGGATGGACAGATGGACAGATAGACAGATGATGGACAGATGGACAGATGATGGATGGATGATGGACAGATGGACAGATAGACAGATGATGGATGGACAGATGGACAGATAGACAGATGATGGACAGATGGACAGATAGACAGATGATGGACAGATGGACAGATAGACAGATGATGGACAGATAGACAGATAGACAGATGATGGACAGATGGACAGATAGACAGATGATGGATGGACAGATGGACAGATAGACAGATGATGGACAGATGGACAGATAGACAGATGATGGACAGATGGACAGATAGACAGATGATGGACAGATGGACAGATGATGGATGGATGATGGACAGATGGACAGATAGACAGATGATGGATGGACAGATGATGGATGGATGATGGATGTCTTGGCTCACAAAGTGTAAAATGGTGTTACTGCTCTGATTTGTATTTTTTTATTCACAATCATAAACCTGTCATTTATTGAATAAACCAGATCTCCCATGATGCTCTGCTCTCCCCTGTCTCAGTCTGGAACCTGTGAGCGTTCACCAGCAGGAAACAGGTTCAGAGCACTGACACACCTACAGATGTTGTTGCTATGGATACAGAGTGTCAGTGGGATGTGATGACGCTGCCATGGTAACGCTGAGGTTCTGTGATGCTGCTCAGTTCCTCTCACTCGCTGCTGAGAGGCGGCAGGAGGACTGGTTCTCTGTGGCTGGATCGGAACAGTTCACAGTAACTGAGGTGAATGAGGACGGGGATCGAACCTTCTCACTGTGTGTGGTGAGACTGAGTCAGTTTCCTCCTCCATGTTTTTCCACCTCTGGGACAAGGAGCGTGCACAGAACAGGTTACTTGTCCTGGACAGCCGGTTGGAAATGACTGAATGGTTGAAACTCCAGCTGCACACAACTGTGCTGTTGTGTTGCAATGACCTCATAACAAACTGAGCTTGTGTGTGTTGGAGGCAGATTGTGTTTGTGTGTCTGCTGATCCACAGAGCAACAACAGTTGTGTGTGTGTGTGTGTGTGTGTGTGTGTGTGTGTGTGTGTGTTTCATACACTCTTGATGAATAAGATGATTGGCAGCTGAGACTGGCTCAGGATTGGTTGAGCTTCATCATCTTCATCCTCAGTCTATCACATGTTTACAAAATAACAACAATCACAGATTCTTCTTGTTGGGAAACTCCTTTATCCCCAGATGAGTGATTTTGAAGGTCAAAGGTCAAAGGTCAGGATCCCAGGGATCTGCTCACATGACAGAGACACTTTATTATCAGTAAATTACTTCCTGGTGATCTGTGATGTCATGAAGACATGAAAACGAAGTACGTCATAGGTTTGGTTCAGCGTTGACTTTTCCATGTGTCTCTGCATCCAGACTGGAGACACCACATCCTGTGATGTCATCATGATGTAACCATGAAGGAAGTGATGTTGTATAGTGAAGTGATGCATTCTTTTTCCACCACTACTATTAGAGACTTGATATAGAGCAGATTATAATGTACAAAGTAAATATATATATATATATATATATATTATCTACAGTAAAGTTTCCTGAATCAGACACTGAACTGACATCAGCTGAGTTTTTACATGTTCGTCACCACGACGGCTGAAACATCATCTTTATCTTCCAGTGAGCGTCACACACGTTGCTTTGAATAATAACCGATATGATTTACTGACAATTTACAGCAGCAAATATTGATGAAATTGCTTTGAAAACTGCAGTTGAAGGTAAAACATTGCTCAAAATAAGATGTTCTATAGTTTAGTGTTATAAAATAAAAAGGGAAATAATGTGAAATATGTGGATTATGAATAGTGAACACATCTGTTTGTGTAAGTAAAACATTCACACTTTGCAGTTAGTGAACGTTAAAAGAATTTGTAAAGAAATGTGAAATTTTAAACTTGATTACAAAACATTTTAACTGTGGGTTTTGAAAAGTGAACATCAGAGTCAGTGAGAGTTTTCCTGAACACGACGTTTGACTTCAGGGTGTGCAGGGTCATGTCTGTTGACTCCACGTGTGTGCAGGGTCATGTCTGTTGACTTCAGGGTGTGCAGGGTCATGTCTGTTGACTTCAGGGTGTGCAGGGTCATGTCTGTTGACTCCACGTGTGTGCAGGGTCATGTCTGTTGACTTCAGGGTGTGCAGGGTCATGTCTGTTGACTTCAGGGTGTGCAGGGTCATGTCTGTTGACTCCACGTGTGTGCAGGGTCATGTCTGTTGACTTCAGGGTGACAGACTCTGTTTCCCTGCGTCAGAGCACAGAACAGACTTCCTTCTCACTGAGCAGCTGATAAACGTCTGCGTCCAGCTCACGTTTACTGTGGAGAGTCAAAGTCTCCGAGCTGCTGAGAACTAGTTCATGTTTTATAAACCATGTTCTCAGGTTCTCAATGTTCAAGATTCAAGTGAAAGAAGGTGACGTTTATTGATGCAGCACATTTAAAATAAGTGGTAAAATAATGAAATATCATAGTAATAAAAAAGAAACTCTCTCAGTTACAGCAGCAGCTTCTTACTGGTGACGTCTGAAATCAAACCACAGAGTCAGAGTGAATCCTCAGGAAACTTTACTGTAGATAATAAATGTGTGTGTGACAGATACTGTGGATCAAACATCTGAGTCCAGTTTCACTGAAGCTGAACTAACAAGTTCAACCTGCTTCTGAACCTTTCAGGCCCTGATCCACAAGAAACAAGTAAATTACCACATGCACACGTGTTTCCTGTGGTTCTGTAAACGGACCTGCTGTGAGTGAGCACCAGAACCACCACCACCACCAACAGAACCAGAACCAGAACCAGAACAACCATCACCAGAACCAGAACCAGCAGCAGCCTCAGGGTGTAGAAGCCATGTGAAGGTGGTGGCAGCAGAGCTCTTCTTCACAGAGGCTCTTTGTGACAGAACAGAAAGTTGAACTAACGCTCCTCAAAGTCTGTAATGAATAAAAAGCCTCATGATGCAACACAAACAACATATTTAAGGTATTTTATTTTCATACTATATTTGTGTAAGTGGGTGTGCCCTCTCTTTTCCATGTTGGGTGTGATTATAGAAGAGCCTTGTTTGCACCAGTCTGTGTATAAAATGTTCCTTTCATTAGCAGCATAGTGGCCGACTGTGACCTGCAGCAGCTGACTGCCGGTATGTGACCACAGGGAGGAGCTCCACCTGGGTGGGGTCTGCACAGAGGATCAGAGACCTGCTGACATCCACCTCCAGCTCTACATCCACCTCTACATCCACCTGCAGCTCTACATCCACCTTCAGCTCTACATCCACCTTTAACTCTACATCCACCTCCAGCTCTACATCCACCTTTAACTCTACATCCACCTTCAGCTCTACATCCACCTTCAGCTCTACATCCACCTCCAGCTCTACATCCACCTCTACATCCACCTGCAGCTCTACATCCACCTCCAGCTCTACATCCACCTCTACATCCACCTGCAGCTCTACATCCACCTTCAGCTCTACATCCACCTTCAGCTCTACATCCACCTTTAACTCTACATCCACCTTCAGCTCTACATCCACCTTCAGCTCTACATCCACCTTTAACTCTACATCCACCTTTAACTCTACATCCACCTTTAACTCTACATCCACCTCCAGCTCTACATCCACCTTCAGCTCTACATCCACCTTTAACTCTACATCCACCTTTAACTCTACATCCACCTCCAGCTCTACATCCACCTCCAGCTCTACATCCACCTCCAGCTCTACATCCACCTTTAACTCTACATCCACCTTTAACTCTACATCCACCTCCAGCTCTACATCCACCTCCAGCTCTACATCCACCTTTAGCTCTACATCCACCTCCAGCTCTACATCCACATTCAGCGCTACATCCACCTCCAGCTCTACATCCACCTTGAACTCTACATCCACCTCCAGCTCTACATCCACCTCCAGCTCTACATCCACCTTTAACTCTACATCCACCTTCAGCTCTACATCCACCTTTAACTCTACATCCACCTTCAGCTCTACATCCACCTTTAACTCTACATCCACCTCCAGCTCTACATCCACCTTTAACTCTACATCCACCTCCAGCTCTACATCCACCTTTAACTCTACATCCACCTCCAGCTCTACATCCACCTTTAACTCTACATCCACCTCCAGCTCTACATCAACCTTTAACTCTACATCCACCTTTAACTCTACATCCACCTCCAGCTCTACATCCACCTTTAACTCTACATCCACCTCCAGCTCTACATCCACCTCCAGCTCTACATCCACCTCCAGCTCTACATCCACCTTTAACTCTACATCCACCTTTAACTCTACATCCACCTCCAGCTCTACATCCACCTTTAACTCTACATCCACCTTTAACTCTACATCCACCTTCAGCTCTACATCCACCTTTAACTCTACATCAACCTTTAACTCTACATCCACCTTCAGCTCTACATCAACCTTTAACTCTACATCCACCTCCAGCTCTACATCCACCTTTAACTCTAACTCTACATCCACCTTTAACTCTACATCAACCTTTAACTCTACATCCACCTTTAACTCTACATCCACCTTTAACTCTACATCAACCTTTAACTCTACATCCACCTCCAGCTCTACATCCACCTTTAACTCTAACTCTACATCCACCTTTAACTCTACATCCACCTTTAACTCTACATACACCTTTAACTCTACATCAACCTTTAACTCTACATCCACCTTTAACTCTACATCAACCTTTAACTCTACATCCACCTCCAGCTCTACATCCACCTTTAACTCTAACTCTACATCCACCTTTAACTCTACATCCACCTTTAACTCTACATACACCTTTAACTCTAACTCTACATCCACCTTTAACTCTACATCCACCTTTAACTCTACATCCACCTCCAGCTCTACATCCACCTTCAGCTCTACATCCACCTCCAGCTCTACATCCACCTCCAGCTCTACATCCACCTTCAGCTCTACATCCACCTTTAACTCTACATCCACCTTCAGCTCTACATCCACCTTTAACTCTACATCCACCTTCAGCTCTACATCCACCTTTAACTCTACATCCACCTCCAGCTCTACATCCACCTTCAGCTCTACATCCACCTTTAACTCTACATCCACCTCCAGCTCTACATCCACCTCCAGCTCTACATCCACCTTCAGCTCTACATCCACCTTTAACTCTACATCCACCTTTAACTCTACATCCACCTCCAGCTCTACATCCACCTCCAGCTCTACATCCACCTCCAGCTCTACATCCACCTTCAGCTCTACATCCACCTTTAACTCTACATCCACCTTTAACTCTACATCCACCTCCAGCTCTACATCCACCTTCAGCTCTACATCCACCTTTAACTCTACATCCACCTTTAACTCTACATCCACCTCCAGCTCTACATCCACCTTCAGCTCTACATCCACCTTTAACTCTACATCCACCTTTAACTCTACATCCACCTCCAGCTCTACATCCACCTTCAGCTCTACATCCACCTTTAACTCTACATCCACCTTTAACTCTACATCCACCTCCAGCTCTACATCCACCTCCAGCTCTACATCCACCTTTAACTCTACATCCACCTCCAGCTCTACATCCACCTTTAACTCTACATCCACCTCCAGCTCTACATCCACCTCCAGCTCTACATCCACCTCCAGCTCTACATCCACCTTCAGCTCTACATCCACCTTTAACTCTACATCCACCTTCAGCTCTACATCCACCTTTAACTCTACATCCACCTTTAACTCTACATCCACCTCCAGCTCTACATCCACCTCCAGCTCTACATCCACCTCCAGCTCTACATCCACCTTCAGCTCTACATCCACCTCCAGCTCTACATCCACCTTGAACTCTACATCCACCTCCAGCTCTACATCCACCTTTAACTCTACATCCACCTCCAGCTCTACATCCACCTCCAGCTCTACATCCACCTTTAACTCTACATCCACCTTCAGCTCTACATCCACCTTTAACTCTACATCCACCTTCAGCTCTACATCCACCTTTAACTCTACATCCACCTCCAGCTCTACATCCACCTTTAACTCTACATCCACCTCCAGCTCTACATCCACCTTTAACTCTACATCCACCTCCAGCTCTACATCAACCTTTAACTCTACATCCACCTTTAACTCTACATCCACCTCCAGCTCTACATCCACCTCCAGCTCTACATCCACCTCCAGCTCTACATCCACCTTTAACTCTACATCCACCTTTAACTCTACATCCACCTCCAGCTCTACATCCACCTTTAACTCTACATCCACCTCCAGCTCTACATCCACCTTTAACTCTACATCCACCTTTAACTCTACATCCACCTCCAGCTCTACATCCACCTTTAACTCTACATCCACCTTTAACTCTACATCCACCTTTAACTCTACATCCACCTTTAACTCTAACTCTACATCCAACTTTAACTCTACATCCACCTTTAACTCTACATCCACCTCCAGCTCTACATCCACCTTCAGCTCTACATCCACCTTCAGCTCTACATCCACCTTTAACTCTACATCCACCTTCAGCTCTACATCCACCTTTAACTCTACATCCACCTTCAGCTCTACATCCACCTTTAACTCTACATCCACCTCCAGCTCTACATCCACCTTCAGCTCTACATCCACCTTTAACTCTACATCCACCTCCAGCTCTACATCCACCTTTAACTCTACATCCACCTCCAGCTCTACATCCACCTTTAACTCTACATCCACCTCCAGCTCTACATCCACCTCCAGCTCTACATCCACCTTCAGCTCTACATCCACCTTTAACTCTACATCCACCTCCAGCTCTACATCCACCTCCAGCCCTACATCCACCTCCATCTCTACATCCACCTTCAGCTCTACATCCACCTTTAACTCTACATCCACCTTTAACTCTACATCCACCTCCAGCTCTACATCCACCTTCAGCTCTACATCCACCTTTAACTCTACATCCACCTCCAGCTCTACATCCACCTTCAGCTCTACATCCACCTCCAGCTCTACATCCACCTTGAACTCTACATCCACCTCCAGCTCTACATCCACCTCCAGCTCTACATCCACCTTTAACTCTACATCCACCTCCAGCTCTACATCCACCTTTAACTCTACATCCACCTTTAACTCTACATCCACCTTTAACTCTACATCAACCTTTAACTCTACATCCACCTTTAACTCTACATCTACCTCCAGCTCTACATCCACCTCCAGCTCTACATCAACCTTTAACTCTACATCCACCACTAACTCTACATCAACCTCCAGCTCTACATCAACCTTTAACTCTACATCCACCTTTAACTCTACATCCACCTCCAGCTCTACATCCACCTCCAGCTCTACATCCACCTTTAACTCTACATCCACCTTTAACTCTACATCAATCTTTAACTCTACATCCACCTTTAACTCTACATCCACCTTTAACTCTACATCCACCTTTAACTCTACATCCACCTTTAACTCTACATCAACCTTTAACTCTACATCCACCTTCAACTCTACATCCACCTCCAGCTCTACATCCACCTCCAGCTCTACATCCACCTTTAACTCTACATCCACCTTTAACTCTACATCCACCTTTAACTCTACATCAACCTTTAACTCTACATCCACCTTTAACTCTCCATCCACCTTCAACTCTACATCCACCTTTAACTCTACATCAATCTTTAACTCTACATCCACCTTTAACTCTACATCCACCTTTAACTCTACATCCACCTTTAACTCTACATCCACCTTTAACTCTACATCCACCTTTAACTCTACATCCACCTTTAACTCTACATCCACCTCCAGCTCTACATCCACCTTTAACTCTACATCCACCTTTAACTCTACATCAACCTTTAACTCTACATCCACCTTTAACTCTACATCCACCTTTAACTCTACATCCACCTTTAACTCTACATCCACCTCCAGCTCTACATCCACCTCCAGCTCTACATCCACCTTTAACTCTACATCCACCTTTAACTCTACATCCACCTTTAACTCTACATCCACCTTTAACTCTACATCCACCTTTAACTCTACATCCACCTTTAACTCTACATCCACCTTTAACTCTACATCAACCTTTAACTCTACATCCACCTTTAACTCTACATCCACCTTTAACTCTACATCCACCTTTAACTCTACATCCACCTCCAGCTCTACATCCACCTCCAGCTCTACATCCACCTTTAACTCTACATCCACCTTTAACTCTACATCCACCTTTAACTCTACATCCACCTTTAACTCTACATCAACCTTTAACTCTACATCCACCTTTAACTCTACATCCACCTCCAGCTCTACATTCACCTCCAGCTCTACATCCACCTTTAACTCTACATCCACCTTTAACTCTACATCCACCTCCAGCTCTACATTCACCTCCAGCTCTACATCCACCTTTAACTCTACATCCACCTTTAACTCTACATCAATCTTTAACTCTACATCCACCTCCAGCTCTACATCCACCTTTAACTCTACATCCACCTTTAACTCTACATCCACCTTTAACTCTACATCAACCTTTAACTCTACATCAACCTTTAACTCTACATCAACCTTTAACTCTACACCCACCTTTAACTCTACATCCACCTTTAACTCTACATCCACCTTTAACTCTACATCCACCTTCAGCTCTACATCCACCTTTAACTCTACATCCACCTTCAGCTCTACATCAACCTTTAACTCCACATCCACCTTTAACTCTACATCCACCTTCAGCTCTACATCAACCTTCAGCTCTACATCAACCTTTAACTCTACATCCACCTTTAACTCTACATCCACCTTTAACTCTACATCCACCTTTAACTCTACATCCACCTTTAACTCTACATCCACCTTTAACTCTACATCCACCTTTAACTCTACATCCACCTTTAACTCTACATCCACCTCCAGCTCTACATCCACCTTTAACTCTACATCCACCTTTAACTCTACATCCACCTTTAACTCTACATCCACCTTTAACTCTACATCCACCTTCAGCTCTACATCAACCTTTAACTCTACATCCACCTTTAACTCTACATCCACCTTTAACTCTACATCCACCTTTAACTCTACATCCACCTTTAACTCTACATCCACCTCCAGCTCTACATCCACCTCCAGCTCTACATCCACCTTTAACTCTACATCCACCTTTAACTCTACATCCACCTTTAACTCTACATCCACCTCCAGCTCTACATCCACCTTTAACTCTACATCCACCTTTAACTCTACATCAACCTTTAACTCTACATCCACCTCCAGCTCTACATCCACCTTCAGCTCTACATCCACCTTTAACTCTACATCCACCTTTAACTCTACATCCACCTTTAACTCTACATCAACCTTTAACTCTACATCCACCTCCAGCTCTACATCCACCTTTAACTCTACATCCACCTCCAGCTCTACATCCACCTTTAACTCTACATCCACCTTTAACTCTACATCCACCTTCAGCTCTACATCCACCTTTAACTCTACATCCACCTTTAACTCTACATCCACCTTTAACTCTACATCCACCTTTAACTCTACATCCACCTCCAGCTCTACATCCACCTTTAACTCTACATCCACCTTTAACTCTACATCCACCTTTAACTCTACATCCACCTCCAGCTCTACATCAACCTTTAACTCTACATCCACCTTTAACTCTACATCCACCTTTAACTCTACATCCACCTCCAGCTCTACATCCACCTTCAACTCTACATCCACCTTCAGCTCTACATCCACCTCCAGCTCTACATCCACCTCCAGCTCTACATCCACCTTTAACTCTACATCCACCTTTAACTCTACATCCACCTCCAGCTCTACATCCACCTTCAACTCTACATCCACCTTCAGCTCTACATCCACCTCCAGCTCTACATCCACCTCCAGCTCTACATCCACCTTTAACTCTACATCCACCTTTAACTCTACATCCACCTTTAACTCTACATCCACCTTTAACTCTACATCCACCTTTAACTCTACATCCACCTTTAACTCTACATTCACCTCCAGCTCTACATCAACCTTTAACTCTACATCCACCTTTAACTCTACATCCACCTTCAGCTCTACATCCACCTTTAACTCTACATCCACCTTTAACTCTACATCCACCTTTAACTCTACATCCACCTTTAACTCTACATCCACCTTTAACTCTACATCAACCTTTAACTCTACATCCACCTTCAGCTCTACATCCACCTTTAACTCTACATCCACCTTTAACTCTACATCCACCTTTAACTCTACATCCACCTTCAGCTCTACATCCACCTTTAACTCTACATCCACCTTTAACTCTACATCCACCTTTAACTCTACATCCACCTCCAGCTCTACATCAACCTTTAACTCTACATCCACCTTTAACTCTACATCCACCTTCAGCTCTACATCCACCTTTAACTCTACATCCACCTTTAACTCTACATCCACCTCCAGCTCTACATCCACCTTCAACTCTACATCCACCTTTAACTCTACATCCACCTCCAGCTCTACATCCACCTTTAACTCTACATCCACCTTTAACTCTACATCCACCTTTAGCTCTACATCCACCTTTAACTCTACATCCACCTTTAACTCTACATCAACCTTTAACTCTACATCCACCTTTAACTCTACATCCACCTTTAACTCTACATCCACCTTTAACTCTACATCCACCTTTAACTCTACATCCACCTCCAGCTCTACATCCACCTTTAACTCTACATCCACCTTTAACTCTACATCCACCTTTAACTCTACATCCACCTTTAACTCTACATCCACCTTTAACTCTACATCCACCTTTAACTCTACATTCACCTCCAGCTCTACATCAACCTTTAACTCTACATCCACCTTTAACTCTACATCCACCTTCAGCTCTACATCCACCTTTAACTCTACATCCACCTTTAACTCTACATCCACCTTTAACTCTACATCCACCTTTAACTCTACATCCACCTTTAACTCTACATCCACCTTCAGCTCTACATCCACCTTTAACTCTACATCCACCTTCAGCTCTACATCCACCTTTAACTCTACATCCACCTTTAACTCTACATCCACCTTTAACTCTACATCCACCTCCAGCTCTACATCAACCTTTAACTCTACATCCACCTTTAACTCTACATCCACCTTCAGCTCTACATCCACCTTTAACTCTACATCCACCTTTAACTCTACATCCACCTCCAGCTCTACATCCACCTTCAACTCTACATCCACCTTTAACTCTACATCCACCTTTAGCTCTACATCCACCTTTAACTCTACATCCACCTTTAACTCTACATCCACCTCCAGCTCTACATCCACCTTTAACTCTACATCCACCTTTAACTCTACATCCACCTTTAGCTCTACATCCACCTTTAACTCTACATCCACCTTTAACTCTACATCAACCTTTAACTCTACATCCACCTTTAACTCTACATCCACCTTTAACTCTACATCCACCTTCAGCTCTACATCCACCTTTAACTCTACATCCACCTTTAGCTCTACATCCACCTTTAACTCTACATCCACCTTTAACTCTACATCCACCTCCAGCTCTACATCCACCTTTAACTCTACATCCACCTTTAACTCTACATCCACCTTTAGCTCTACATCCACCTTTAACTCTACATCCACCTTTAACTCTACATCCACCTTTAACTCTACATCCACCTTTAACTCTACATCCACCTCCAGCTCTACATCCACCTTTAACTCTACATCCACCTTTAACTCTACATCCACCTTTAACTCTACATCCACCTTTAGCTCTACATCCACCTTTAACTCTACATCCACCTTTAGCTCTACATCCACCTTTAACTCTACATCCACCTCCAGCTCTACATCCACCTCCAGCTCTACATCCACCTTTAACTCTACATCCACCTTTAACTCTACATCCACCTTTAACTCTACATCCACCTCCAGCTCTACATCAAACAATATAAACTTATAAGATTAATACAGAAATTAAACAATTTAAACAAAATTCTAAATAAACTCTGGTCTCGATGCTAACTGTGCTAACCCTAGAGGCCGCTAACGTTCCACCCTAACGCGTTGAGTTAGGTCGTTGCTGATTGGCTGATGTGTTATTTGTGCTCCGCCTTCTTGAAGCTGTCTCTTCTCTGATTGGTTCGTTGAGCCCCCGCTCAGCCGCGCGTCACAGGGTGAAAGTAAGTTAGGTTTCCGTGTCAAAGTGTCAGGAGCAGAGGAGCTAATGGCTGCGGACCGACCCGAGCGGCTTCACTGTGAGTTTCTCTCTCATGTTCCCGTCTGAAGACGTCTCTTCACCGCGTGTCGCGTTCACATGACCGCTAGCACATGTATGTTCCTGCTGCGGGCCTGTCGCCACGGCCCGGTACCGCCAGCTAGCTCCATGCTAACTGGGGCTAATAGCTGCTCAATGTGATTTACACCAACGGAAGCTTCCGGTCGTTTTACGACAAATGATGAGATTCACCAACACAGTTTACGGTGAAGGAGCGTAGAGATGTCGAGATGTCAATCAAACGGACTTCTTACTGTGTGTGTGTGTGTGTGTGTGTGTGTGTGTGTGTGTGTGTGTGTGTGTGTGTGTGTGTGTGTGTACTGTGTGTGTGTGTGTACTGTGTGTGTACTGTACTGTGTGTGTGTACTGTACTGTGTGTGTGTGTACTGTACTGTGTGTGTGTACTGTGTGTGTATGTATGTATATGTGTGTGTACTGTGTGTATACTGTGTGTGTACTGTGTGTATACTGTGTGTGTACTGTGTGTGTGTGTGAGAGTGACAGAGAGCTCAGACCACTTGAGGGAATGTGATGTCATAACTATGATTCAAATCATATGTATTTTATGCAAACTGAGTCTGCATCATATACATTACAGTGTCATGTATTTATACATATATATTTGTGGGTGTGGGCAAATGGGTTCGGGCCTGAGGGGTCAGGGAGTAAATCGAGAAGGTCAACACACCAATACAATGAAGTGTTTGTAGTATTTCAGCTTCATGTTCTACACATTATTGAACATGCTTGGTATCATTTATTTCCATCGCAGGAGTAAAGACAAAGAACATCACTTCGCTTCATTTGATCAAAGTAAATAAACGCCAGCGCACGTCCTGCGGTCCAGACGCGTGCGCACGGGGCAGCGCAGGGCCGACGGTCTCTGGGTCGATTTTATGATATTTTTATGTTGCAGTTGTTACTGTTAACAAATGGTTGTGTAGGTAGAATTGACGCACAATTATATATTTCACTTGTTGACTAATAAACCAAAATAGATATAAGATTTGCATGGATTATCTTGACCGCCCTCCACAACCCTTTTTCCAGTGTAATTCCATGGATGAAATGAACAGGGGATTAAAGAGAGAAATGGTTGGACTGCAGGGATTCTGTGGAATGAAGCTTTTGGCTTCCACTTGGAAGTTGAAGTTGTATTTGACTTTGTCAAATTGCCTTTTAAATCTAGTATGTCACTCAATAGAGCTTTTCTTTTTATCCAGATCCATGAATTATTTTGAGAAATCAAGGAAAATGTTGAAAAAGTGAAGCGCTGTGAATACTTTCCGGATGCACTGTAATAACCAGCGAGCTGTTTCTCCTCAGTTCTTCAGCCGAAGCCTTTGACTTCAGCTGTAAATATTAATCAATAAATCCATTAACAGTAAATTCATCTGCTGCAATTCTTTTGATTTTCAGTTAATCTGAAGTCATTTTTTAGGGAAAAAACCTCAAACATTCTCTGAGTGCAGATTTGCAAATGTACACATCTTCTGCTTTTCTGTCATTTGCTTAGATTTGATAATACTTTTTGTACAAAACATCACATGTTTTAGAAAACTGATGGATGTGAGTTTTTTTCATTTGATAAACTTAACAGCATGTCAACTCATCGAGGAAATTTAAAAATACAATAATAATGAAATCATAATTTGCAGCTCTGTCTTCATGTTCCTGTTTGGTTTATTAAAACCCTGGATTGTTCTGAAGTTGTCACAATGCTGATGAAGGGTTTTTACAACGACTCTGTGTAGAATGAACCTGTAGAATGTAAACAACAAGCCAGTTCGCTGAAACCCCCAAAGTCCCATGAAAGAGCCAGGACGTGAGCTCGGTGGCAGCTCGTGCCTGTTTGTATGTGAGCAGGTGTAATGGAAGAGATTAGCTCGTACTCTCAAGCTCTGAAACACTAATCCACTCAGGCATGGAGAGTTGATCTTAAATCAGCCACTGCCAAAATAAGAAGAGAATGAACTTCTGCAGCAGGGAAACAGTTATGAAACGGGAACAGTTCACAGCCACAGACTTTAACTTCAACTCCTGCACATACACAGATTTAGACCAAACTTTAGTTCTATGAAATCCTGACAAGTACATCTATCAAAAACAACGGTTATTGTCTCCCACACATCTTTTACTGACACAAGAACATTTAATTGGTGGGAGACAGCAAAGTCTTGATCATTTCTGCCGTCACACAAGATGTTCTTCATTTTTTCATGAAAGTGCTCAAACTGATGATTATTTTCATTGATTAATATGTTGAATAAAGATTGTTTCGTTTACAGGAGGACCTCTACAAAGTTCTCCTTCTGCCTGACCAACAGTAGAAAAACCCAAAGACATTCAGTTAATCGTAGAATCTGCTCATTGTAGAAGATACTGATGAAAACCAGGGAATGTTCTGATTTGAGAAGCTGCAAACAGGTCATTTTACCAAGAAGATGCGTCGCTAAATAAATCATCAAAATAGTTGCTGATCAACAAATTAAATCATCGAAGATTTTGGTTAAAGCATTGTCTGCCATTTATTTTCTTTAGGTCATGGTGACTTTAAATGAACCAAATCCAGTCGTGTAGCGGGACCTCGGCCTGGTTGCAGCCGTATGTGTTTCTCCTCAGATGGAGAATCTCAGACTTTGGACACTTGTTTATCTATTGTCTTGGATATGAACAGTATTTTCCGCTGTAGATAGGCAGACTTGAGTGACTGTGCCTGATGCTCAGTTGTTCAGAGTGTGTCTCTGAGGCTGCTGGAGGGGAATGAGTGGTTTGTCTGTCCTGTCTCCATGACCGGCTCATGTTCAGTGATGATGGAAATGCACATCAGAGCCGATGCTTCTTTTGCAGCAGCAGCAGCGTCAGAGTTAAATTTGTAACAGTAAGAGAAAGACCAAGTTAACCATCTATTTAAATTTTTGTTTTCGTTATTACTATAAAAGTTTAACATGCTCTAATGTTCAGAAAACATTTTCCTCAAACTGTCCAAAACCGACCATAGACTTTAAGGAGCCCCCTCTCAGCTCCTAAACTCATTATGGGCAATGCAAATGAACAAGAGTGAAATCATGAATCCAGATCGTATGAATAATGTTGAATATCTTGTTTCTCTTGCAGGACTCCGTCTGGTTTACAAATGGAGGAAAGGACTGTCTACAAGTAGCTGGAGCTTCAGCCAATGATGTGAGATGTGAATATGCTGAATGAGAAACTTGAGTAACGACGTCATTGCAGAAGACTGACCTTCGCCGTCATTTCTCACATAACCTCCTCTGTTTTAGCCCCCCCTCCCGTATTCTGTCTCATCGTGCTCGTCTTCCTCACACACCTTCACCTCCCGGCTCTGCAGCCCAGCCCCGGCAGAGTGGACCCGTCCCTCTCCCCAGGCCTCGTGCCCTCCCATCGGCGGCCCGCTCCGGCGGTGTGTTGGTGTACGATGGCGCGGTGGGATGCTGAGGGCTGCCGCGGGGGACTGTGATGTCAGAGCCCAACAGCCCGGGCGAGAGCCGGCGTGGCGCTCCCAGATTCTTCGTGGGCTGCGAGGACGATGAGAGCGAGGCCCTGGAGGACAGCATGAGGACAGACATGGAGCTGTATGAGGACGACGAAGACACAGACTCGGTGGGAGACCTTTGTCAAACTTCATGTCCTCTGTTATTCGTTTCTCCGTGTAGCTATGGGTGCTAGCAGGAAGAACTTCTGGTATTATGTCATTTATAAGATTTTAGATGAGTCACCAGCAGAGTTTCAGTGAACATTGTGCACCATGATGACAATCAACAAGATGGTTCTGTAGTGCTTTTGAGCAGGACCATGCACCCTGTAACTGGGTTACACAGAGAAACAAGGTTAATGTGTTTACATGCAGCAGGTCCGAGATCAGATTCCTTATCTACAATCAACCTTATTGTGTTGGTTTCACTTTTATTTATATATATATATATATATATATATATATGTATACGCGCGCGTGTGTAAATGGATTTAAATACATGGGTGGATCTCTGCATGTCGTCACCTCCGTGGTGTTAAAACAGTTCAAATACTATTCAAAAATAAATATCTGTGTCTTCTTATTATTTATGAAAATCTGATTGTAAATAAAAAAACATCTTTATAATCATCATAATACAATATGATGAAAACAGGTAGTTAGCTCTTCACATCTCATAGTTCAGTTAGCTTCTATTTTGTGAAGCTTTCATAAATGTAGCACTACCGCCACCTACTGGTATAACGTTCTCAAAAAGATCCCAAACAATCAGTTCTTTCTTAAACATTATTATTGAAACAAACTATGTTGACTTACAAATGAAATGAGTTGAAACTTTGCACAGAACAGATTTACAGATTCAAGTCACTGTTTTATGAGTTGCATGACTTCTCCAGTGACAGTTTCATGTTCACACACTTTCTTCAGGAATAATCAGCTTCTCAGGTTTCTTTATAAACTCTTCTGTGATAACTGTAAATGTAGTTTCAACATTAGTCAGACTCACAGTGATGCTGCCACCCTGGTTTACTAGTGCATGATTCCTATCAGTCATCATTTACTGTCTGTACTGTCTCTCAGAAAAGACAAAAGGGACAAAGCTGCGCAGACAGATCATTAACGTGTGTCCTTCCCCTCACCCCCCCCCCCCTTAGCTTCCGGAGCAACAGATCGTGGTGGGGATCTGCTGCATGATGAAGAAGTCCAAGTCCAAGCCGATGACCCAGATCCTGGAGAGGCTGTGCAGGTTCGAGTACATCACCGTGGTCATCTTCCCAGAGGACGTCATCCTCAACGAGTCCGTGGACAAATGGCCTCTGTGCGACTGCCTCATCTCCTTCCACTCTAAGGGTACCACCCTCTCAAACACACACTGAGCAGAACCACTGTTCACCCTCTTGGGGGTTTTCATCAGTTATGTATGAAGCAAGTTTAATATGTTTCCTACAGAGGTGATAAAACTGATTATACTAAAATAAAAGAAATGCATTGATCTAACAGTCTTCAAACTGAAGATCCTGTGTAAACATGTTCATATCAACTGTGGGAAACTTTCATTTTACAGAATAAACCATGCAGAAATGTATTTATATTTATACTATACATAGAAATTGTTTATTTTCTACAGTTCTATATATGTGGTTTTAATGGTGTTTTTATTTATAGTTATTTTTATCAAAGTTTATGATTTAAACTGTAAAATATCAAATCTCAATTACATATATTGCTTAGATATATTTTGGCCAATATATCAGTAAAGTTTTCACATAAAAAATACATAATTCAGATGCTTCAACCTGATTCCATTTACACCTTGTGTTCTGATTGATCTGATCTGAGTCCTCGCGTGATCTCACTCAAAGGTTCAGCTGCAGTTCTTTCTCTCACATGAGAACTTGTGTCACTCTGAATCTGTTGTTCGTGAGAGTCACTTCATCCCTCGTGACAACTACAGATTGAATTTATTCTGTGGGAAACACGGTCTGCACTTTCATGTGGGCAAACTTCATGTGGGCAAACTTATTATGTTTAAACTTCATTTAATTATTACCTTTTATGTGGACCAGGCTTCCCACTGGACAAGGCAGTGAGCTACGCCAAACTTAGAAATCCTCTGCTCATCAACGACCTGAACATGCAGTACTACATTCAGGACAGGTAATCTGACGTCCTCTGACTTTATATACCATAAATGACTAATTAAAGGAAAGGTGAGGCATGTTGTGGTTTCCATATGTATATTATTTGATATGTCTTCAACAGGAGGGAGGTGTATCGCATCCTGCAGGAGGAAGGGATTGATCTGCCACGCTATGCCGTGCTGAACCGTGACCCAGATAAACCAGATGGTCAGTCTGCTAATGATAATAAATAAGTCCCTTCTCGTTGATGTATCTCTGTTCTTTTCTGCTCCAAACTAAAAGAGTACATTCTTCTACCTCCTCGACAACAGCCCTGCAGCCACAGTCCATGCGGCTTCCTGAGGCCTTCAATTTAAGACTGCATTGGTTTATTTAAGCTCGTGGATAAATATAGTATCAAATGTGAGGCAGGGACAAGTGTCCCCTACTTACGTGCTGTGACGTGATGGGTTAGGCATTTAACTGCTGTTTTTACACAGTGACGTAGAGAGAGTCCCTGGACTAATGAACCATCAGATGTTAATGTCTCTTCACTTGGCTGAGAGTGCAGATGCTTCATAGGCCTGAAGAGTAAACACTGACGGCTCCAGCATCATCTGTGTACATTATCATTGGAAATGGAAAGGGGCTTCCCGACAAACCCAAACACATCATCTACTTGTGTGTGTCTCAGAGTGTAACCTGGTGGAAGGAGAGGACCATGTGGAGGTGAACGGAGAGATATTCCAGAAGCCTTTCGTTGAGAAGCCCGTCTGTGCCGAGGACCACAACGTCTACATCTACTACCCCACGTCCGCTGGTGGTGGCAGCCAGCGGCTCTTCAGAAAGGTGGTTTGCTCAACCAGTGCACGTTAGCATGAAACTTCTGTCAATGTTGCCACAATAACCCCTCTCGATGCTCATTATGTTAATATATAGCTGTAAATCATAGGGCTGCACAATCAGCTGCATCTCAACAAGCGCGTCTCCTTTCTCCCTCAACCAATGACTGTGTTGTGTTGTTAACACCTAAATGAATCCAGAAGACTGAAGGTGGTGAGAACCAGAGTCCCAGTGTGGCTTTGCAGAAAAATGGTTCTGTGGTGTTTTAGATTTAGACAAGACGACAAAAGTCAAATCCACGTAAACCACAAGCCGTGTTTTTCCACAGTCGAAGCACCAAAGGATGACACCACAAATTTATATAATCATCTTGCACATCTCCGCCCTATTTTTACACGTTTCCTTTTGCAGAGAGAGAATCACTTTTTTTTTTGTTAATCATGTAATATATATTTTAGTTCCAGTTCATGGTTTTTGCCTCATGAAGCTTTGACCTGAATTTATTTCTATACTAAAGTTTGTGTTCTTGTTATCTGAACTAACAGCACAGCCCAGGGCTGTTCCTGACATTTTCCATGTGCGCCTTCATTTTATCTGTTTAGTAATAATGGCGAGGGCGCAACAGGTTTAACCTGTTAATGAATCCGCTGTGTGTATATTTTTGCTCATAAAAGGTGTAGATGTGTTAACAGTCACAACTGCGAGCAGCGTTTCTACTCTTAAGCAGTAAAATGCATGTATTCAAATTGAAGGAAGATTATGGATTATGTGGCCCTGCACCACTTCATAGCTTCTGTTTTAATGGTACGTGAGTCTATTGCTGTGCCAGAGAAAGAACATTACAATAAACACAACAGATGCAGCTTAAATTCCGACTGATGCAGTTTTCTTTCACTCTGAAATGTGCAGATTGGCAGTCGGAGCAGCGTGTACTCCCCGGAGAGCTGTGTGAGGAAGACGGGCTCTTACATCTATGAAGAGTTCATGCCAACAGATGGAACTGACGTGAAGGTGGAGGATTGATTATTCTCAATCTATTGAAGTGACTTGTCTGAGATGGAATATGAGACTTAAAGTGGTTGTTCACACAGAATATGTTGTGTAACTTCCTGTTGGGGACAAACTCGTAAGCGTATGTACATTAAAACGAATTCCATGACGTTTCAACAAGAAACGTCCAATCACTGAGGTTAACATTTTTCTAGGTGCAGTTCTAACATCAGACGGAAGCTGAAGATTTCCAACTGAATCAAGTTCTTTTTGAATTCAATGTCAGTTTTGAATGAGTCCAGTAACCATGGCAACAGTGTTTTCTTCTCAGCGCGTTGAGCTTGGTGCAGCGGCGCCGCCCTGGCCTCTGCTGTGTTCACAGCATCACACTGAAGACACAAAGTGTCCTTAACACAAATCTACCCACTGTGATGTCACCAGGTTTAATAGCGTAGTTCTAAATGTCTCATGGTCATTTTGAGCCGTGGGACAATCATCATTTTAGTCAGAACAACCTTTAGGATCAACTTTTAAATGAGAATAATTATGTTTATTTCCTGTGACCTCAGGTTTACACAGTGGGACCGGACTACGCTCATGCTGAGGCCCGGAAGTCTCCAGCTCTGGACGGGAAGGTGGAGAGAGACAGCGAAGGCAAGGAGGTCCGCTACCCTGTCATGCTCTCAGCCATGGAGAAACTGGTGGCCCGCAAGGTTTGCCTGGCATTTAAGGTGAGAAAGGACACGGTGGTGATGTGGTCTGGTTTGTCCCAGTTTTTATTCTGAAAGAAACGTGTCCTCTCGTCCTCCGCAGCAAACTGTCTGTGGCTTCGACCTTCTCAGAGCCAACGGACACTCGTTTGTGTGCGATGTCAATGGTTTCAGTTTCGTGAAAAACTCAATGAAGTACTATGACGACTGCGCCAAAATCCTGGGGTACGTCTCTAGTTTACTTTCTTCATTAGAACGCTTTCTCTCGACTTCGCTCCAGTATGATGGATTTAATTTGTGTCTTCATTGCGCTACAGGAACATTGTGATGCGTGAGCTGGCTCCTCAGTTTCAGATTCCTTGGTCTATCCCTACTGAGGCAGAGGACATCCCCATCGTTCCCACCACTTCAGGGACCATGTGAGTCATTATGGTGGAACATAAAAGGTTTCTACTGGAGGTGTCACCAGCATATTTCAATTGAATTTAGTCAGGGTCGTAATTATCCTCATGTTCCTCTTAATTACAATTTGCTTTAATGAGCTGAGCAGCTCAACCTGTCCGAGTTGAGACATCTGAGAACTACTGAGAGTGTATCCCTGAATCACTAACCTTCACCTCCACTTCTCATTCCTTTATTTGAAACTGTTTTCTGATGGTGTAAACTGACTTTATTTTTTCAAGGTCTCAAAGTTGCAGACCCAACAACTTCTGTGATTTTCTTTTATTTGATGATTGTCAGAGTAACTTCTGTACAACTTTGCACACTTCAGGTGATTGAATCATAAATAAGATTCATCCAATAACTACCTCTCAAATATTCTTATTTGACTCTATTAAAATATTTTAATTAATTTTAATATTTTATGTCCGTTAGCATCACCTTATAAACAATCACATACATATTTGTCAATGTTTTTTTGTTTTGGTGAATGAACATCAATGAGACGGAGTTTTTCTTTACCCTCCTCAGGATGGAACTGCGCTGTGTCATCGCCATCATCCGACACGGAGACAGAACGCCCAAACAGAAGATGAAGATGGAAGTCCGTAACCCCTTGTATGTACCGCTGTGTTTTCACCTTTCTTCTGCTGTGACGGATCAAATCCTGTTGATGGTTGAACTTTCCTTTGATTCATCCAAGGTTCTTTGATCTGTTTGAGAAATATGGAGGGTACAAAACGGGGAAACTAAAGCTGAAGAAACCAAAACAACTGCAGGTACCTAAGTCCGAGAAGGAACCGTTTGTTTGAACTGAACTTGTAACACAAACTGAGTCTGTGGTTTGTGAACATCTGTAACGTCTCTGCACTCTGACCGTCCACAGGAGGTGCTGGACATCACACGGCAGTTGTTAGCAGAACTAGGACAACACAATGACTGTGAGATAGAGGAGAAGAAGTCTAAACTGGAGCAGCTGAAGACTGTTCTGGAAATGTAAGTAAACTGGGTCATTGTATTAACAGTTAGTCCCCAAACTCTCCCCCAGCTTGTTCATGTCCTCGGACATTATTTCAAACCACTGAGTCGAGCTGAGAGGAAATGAGGGCGTGGAGGATGTTTTCCAGGTCTGTGTGAGATAAAGATTTAACCGTGGCTATGTTTCTTAAATAAAAAAAAAACATGGTTCACAACCTTCTTAAAGGGATAGTTCACAGAAAAATAAAAATTCACTCGTTATCTCCTCACCACTAAGTTTGAGGGGGGTGAAGTGTTTGAGACCACAAAACACTTCTGGACTTTCAGGGTCAAAAGTGTTGCAGCCAGATCAAATACAATTGAAGTAACTGGTGAGAACAGAAAACACACAACATGCCTCCATCCTGCTGCTGTGGTGTCCACCAGCTGTTTCTACATGAATAAAAACCACATTGTTAGAAATCAGGTAACACAGGTACATTACAACCACGTTTATTCATAAATGTCTTTTAATGATACCAAACGTGTTTCATTTTCTCATGCCAACAAAGGTACGGTCACTTCTCTGGGATCAACAGGAAAGTGCAGTTAACGTACCTGCCCCACGGGCAGCCCAAAACCTCCAGTGAGGAAGAAGGTAGGACAACACCTCTTTTCACCTTCCACTCCAAGTACATGTTGAACTGAAGTGACGATGCAGTGGCTTCGTCTGGGTTTGTTTTGCAGACACACGTAAGGAAGGTCCGTCTCTGCTGCTGGTGCTGAAGTGGGGGGGGGAGCTGACTCCTGCTGGCAGAGTTCAGGCCGAGGAGCTGGGAAGAGCCTTCCGCTGCATGTACCCCGGAGGACAAGGTCAGACCCTGTTGACTTCCTCCTTCAAATCACTGCCACCAGCAACTCTGGGATTCTATCATATTCATTTATTACATTTTTTATTTAAAGATGAGATGTCTGAGCACCCAGTTTGTTATAGAAAACAACTTATGAGTCTTTGACTTCATATTTAAGAGACTTTTCATTTCTTATTTTACTGAGCAGACACAGATGATACAGTCAGAAGTAGGACCTGAAAAAAGACCAACGTGTTTACAGTACACATTCATACATATTGTGTTGATGGTTTATTATGATTATATACAGGTGTGCTTATCTAAAATGTCTATTTAAAGTATAAAAACTGTTGTTATACTGTATTAAGACTAAATAGACAACTAGCTACCAACAGCTAACAAACCTCAGGGAATATGGAGTTTTGAAATTCATAGAGGTTAATTTCTAACACAGAAGGATTGTTGAGGCTCTTTGCCAGAGAACTTGAGATGTAAACATGGACAGGAAAGCTGACACTCTTCAATAAGACAAAGCAAATAGTCACATGACATTTTAGAAGCTGAGGTACAAAGAGTTCAGATGTTTCTGGGTCAAAGTGTGAAATCCATCCAACGCATTAGTTCTTTAAAAGACCAGATCTTAGAGGAAAACAATGGAAACTAAGCCGTAAGACTTTGTGTGGTGCAGTGTAGTTTTTATTATCAAATAGAGTTGTCTATTCTTAATTAAACCCCAGCAAGGAGTTTTTAATTGCCTATGAAACTGTCTTATTTTAATATTGCTGCCTCTTTAGGACCTAAAATGGCAAATGAGACAATCTTGGATACATTTTCAATGTCTGTGGTCGGGACAGATTACCAGCGAGGTCAGAGCAACAACTTACGTCTGTGTTTAGACGCCCACCTTTCGGCCCCTGCACATCGAGTGACTTGTTATGGTCTCAGGTCTCAGGTGGGACGAAAATCAACCAAAATCACAAGTTCCTTGTAGGAGCTTTAATTATTAGTTATTACTCTCAAAAAGGTCCTTTTGTCCAGATACATCTACCCGCTGCTTTATGGTGAACTTGAAACCAGAACGTCAGCTGTGCTCATGCTCTGATGTTGTTGGGTCTGTGTTCTCGTAGGAGACTACGCTGGATTTCCTGGCTGCGGGTTACTGCGGCTGCACAGCACCTACAGACATGACCTGAAGATCTATGCGTCTGATGAAGGAAGGGTGCAGATGACGGCCGCAGCTTTCGCTAAGGTGTGCAGAACAGAAATGAGCTATTCATGGAAATCTCTCAATCTTTTCAAATTTGTCATTACAAATACAAAATGGATATTTGTTTAGACTGTAGTCAGCTGTGGAGAGAAGCCTTAGCCATAGAAAGAAAAGAGTGAGCTAAACAGAAATGTCAGCAGAGGATATGAAGTGTGAAGAAGAGGAAAGCAGCTTTGTCCAAGCTGATTTCAGTACTTTCCACTGTTGGTGTGTAATAACTGTAGAAATTACTGTCATAGATCAACTGTCAAATGGTGTGTGTGTGTGTGTGTGTGTGTGTGTGTGTGTGTGTGTGTGTGTGTGTGTGTGTGTGTGTGTGTGTGTGTGTGTGTGTGTGTGTGTGTGTGTGTGTGTGTGTGTGTGTGTGTGTGTGTGCGCGCGCGCGCGCGTGTGTGTGCAGGGTTTGCTGGCGCTGGAGGGGGAGCTGACTCCCATCCTGGTGCAGATGGTGAAGAGTGCCAACATGAACGGGCTGCTGGACAACGACAGCGACTCGCTGAGCAGCTGCCAGCACCGTGTGAAGGCCAGACTCCACGACATCCTCCAGAAGGACCGGGACTTCATCGATGAAGACTACGATCGGGTGATTAGCACGTTTACCACTGAGCCGTCAACAGGGACTGAGGAAGCACTGCTGTTAATCTGTTGACCTCTGAGCACCTTCTTAGACGCAGGAAGGACTCCACATATACGTGATCAAGAGTCTCGCTGACACGTGGCCTCCTCCGACTTCATTTCTACCAAATATCTGAAAGAACCGGTGACATCTGCAGAGCCCAGGCAGTCGTGTGGTGTGAACTGGCAGCGAGCCCATGACTTTGAAAGTCCTGTTGTCTGAATTTTACAATAACAACCATTTATGCAAAGGGATCTTGAGAAGTGCAGAAGAGAAGGTGCTCACAGGTCAAGTTCTGATTTCACAGTTTAGTTCATGTTTTCTTACTTCTCTGTTATTCACCTACTGAATGTCTCCCACAGTGATTGTTGGACTGTGAGGATGATATGTAGAGACGCCTTGTTCACGTTAAACCTGGGAACCTACTTGTCTTTGATCATTCAGAAGATCACGAACCTGTCATGGTGGAAGCAGAGAGGATTTTATTTTCTAACTGTGTTAGAGGTTAATCATATTTCATCATGTTACTTACATAGATCTGTCTGGCGGTGTTCTTCCGAACCGGCTTATTTATCTAAGAGCTTTGTCATTTCTCTTTCCTTTTGCATGACAGCTGGCGCCGAACTGCAGCGCCTCTTTGGTGAATTCAATGAAGATCGTCCAGAACCCGGTGGCCACATGTGACCAGGTCTACGCCCTCATTCAGAATCTCACCTCTCAGATCCGCAAAAGAATGGAGGACCCCAAGTCAGCTGGTGAGTAAACTCCTCTGTCGGCCTGGAGGTCGAGGTTTGACACTTTGAAAACACCAAACTATGGATTGAGAGCAAATGGTGGTTTTGTTTATCAGAATATTTTACCACTAGCAGCATAATATCCTTCTATCTTCAACTCCTCAGACCTGCAGCTTTACCACAGTGAGACACTGGAGCTGATGCTGCAGCGCTGGTCCAAACTCGAGAGAGACTTCCGCATGAAGAACGGCCGCTACGACATCAGTAAAATCCCCGACATTTATGACTGTGTAAAGTATGACGTGATCCACAACGCCACTCTGGGCCTGGAGGACACGCTGGAGCTGTTCCGACTGTCTCGAGCTTTGGCCGACATCGTCATCCCACAGGTGAGAGCGGAGGACGGAGAGGACACATGTTACCACTGGACCACAGAAACAGTCTTTGGAGCTTTTTCAGTCTACGGCCATTTTTGTCTACTTTTATTTTTCTATAACAATCCAAGATGAGTTTAATGACAAGAAGCAATGTACAGTCACCAAATGTCATAATTTACTTACTTAAATTCTGCATAAAACTCTGCAGATAAATTATATTTCTTTCAAAGTCAGATGCTCCAATAACCATGTTAAGACACTTAAGAAAATAAAAGTGACTGAGTGTTGATAATTTGAAGTTTTTCTCTTCACCATGAAATAAAGTTCTTTGATAATTCACCTCACTCACTGTGTGATAGTGAAATGTGCGGTTGAGGAGATTGGTCCTAGTTTAAGCTTGTGAATAAACTTATTATGTGAATCAAAGTATTTTCAGAGATATTACCAGTTGTACCTTTTCCATTAGTTTTTTTTATTTTCTTTTTTTTAGGAATATGGCATAAATAAAGTGGAGAAATTGGACATAGCGTACGCCTACTGCCTCCCACTGGTCAGGAAGATTCAGCTGGACCTGCAGAGGACCCACGAGGACGAGTCTGTCAACAAGCTACATCCTCTGTGAGTCCGATGAGTCCAGTCCATTTACTACTGGGTACAGGAGGTGCAGTAAACTATACACTCAGTAGGAGTAATAGTCCAGTAATGTCTGGAGCAGCTTCAGAGCAGCTCTACAGTTAAATAAGATTTCCCTGTTTGAAGATATTAGTACATGTGTCGTTCCTGCTGGAGGCATCTCGCCTCTGCAGCAGCTGCACTGGTCTTCAACCTGAGTTCACTCACACTGCTCCGCTCCCTTCACTGGTTACCAGTGGCTGCCCACAGCCGCCTCAAGACACTGGTACTTGTGAACGGATCGGGTCCAGTCTACACCCAGGACATGGTCAAACCTTCCCCCCCGTCCACTCCGCTCTGCATCGACCAATCAGCTGCTCCCTCACTGCGAGGGACAGCTGTCACTCAACATCTGGACAGTTTGTTGTCCTGGCTCCTAAACAGTGGAACGAGCTCCACATGGACATCAGGACAGACAGTCCACACGTCTTCCTCCAGACTGAAGACACTTCTCTTCAGACCACACCTCGGTCAAGAAGATGATGTCTAATAACCATCGTCTACTCTGGTGTTTATATAATAAATATAAAAAAGTTAGTTGCACTTACGTGTAGAACTTTGTAGTAGAACAGCAAGAACCATGTGAGTCTCTTTGGACAAAAGCTTCAGCTAAATGAAAGTGTTTGTGACAAACTCCTTGAGTGAAACTGACGTGAGTGTCATGTCTGCAGGTACTCTCGTGGAGTGATGTCACCTGGACGCCATGTCAGGACACGCTTGTACTTCACCAGTGAAAGTCACGTCCACTCTCTGCTCAGCATCTTCCGCTACGGTGCCCTGCTCGATGTAAGCAGCTGAAGGTCACATCTGTGGAGGGAGTGTTGCTCTGATGAGGGGAAGCTGAGTTTATTCTCTCTCTCTCTCCCCCCCCCCTCTCTCTCTCCCCCCCCGTCTCAGGAGGAGAAGGACCAGCAGTGGAAGCGTGCCATGGATTACCTCAGTGCTGTGTCTGAACTCAACTATATGACTCAGATAGTCATCATGTTGTATGAGGACAACAATAAGGTAGTTGTTTAACCACATGTAGTTCATTGCATTGTATCATCCCAGTAGTACATGATCATTTGTCTTTGTAGGTACACACTAGTATTTATAGAAGTTAATATAATTATATAAGCAATCATAATTAATAAGTGATCAGCCCTAACTAAAATGTTGTGCGGTGCACACCCTATTTAAAGGGAAGAATAAAAGTATGAGGTTGTTAACACACCGTCCTCTAATAGAGCCCACATCATGTGATTGAGTGAAATGTGGCTCCTCCCCCCCGCCTGGTGTCAGTCAAGACAGGAATCCTATCACGTTCCCACACGTTATTATCTCATGGCCACAAATTAATAATTCGTTGCTATGACTTATTTCTTTTCCAAAATGTCACCGGGAGGCTCCGTAGTTTAAAGAGAATTACGACTTTTTGTTTATTATTCCTGAAAGTAAAATCCATCATTCAACTTCAGTCTCATTTTGGAAACAGTGAAGACAAGTTTGAACGTTCTGTCGGTTCCGTCTCTGTCGCTCTCGGTACAGGACCTGACCTCCGAGGAGCGTTTCCACGTGGAGCTTCACTTCAGCCCGGGCGTCAAAGGCGTGGAGGAGGAGGAGAACGCCCCCACCGGCTTCGGCTTCAGGCCGGCTTCAGCAGAGGTAGCACGGCAGGTAGATCGCATCCAAACATTTTGTCTGCGCCGTAGATCTGCAGAGAGCAGCATGTGTATTCTCTCTCCCTCCGCTCATTCAGAACGGCCAGAAACAGCCCGACCCCGGCAGCCTGGAGGACCTCTCCCGAGACGAGACGGACCGCGCTGTGCCGCTGTCCGAGCCAATCACCATTCAGAGAAGGTCCCCGCTCATACGCAATCACAAGACTGGATCCATGGAGGTGAGATCCAGAGACTTGATGTTGTCCATCATAAGACCATTAAACACAAACCCACTGTCTGTTTAATACACTGTAAATAAAGATGGACGACATGACGGCTCCCTAAAGCGAAGCCAAATCATCTGGATCGCCCCCTGGTGGCCGGCTGCAGCAAAGGTCATAAACCTCCTCCTTGTTAGCAGATGTGACCAAACTAAAAGTGTTGATGTTTCTGATCCGTTTGGTTTTAATTCATAATTCGATGATGTAAAAAAGAGACGTCATGATTGACAGCTGAGACTGACTCATGATTGGTTGAGCACATTTGTGGGCGGGGCGTCGATACCACAGCTTTACTCCACGATCACTACTGCACCGACTCAGACTGCAAATGATGTCCCCGCCACAAGGGGGCAGTGTTCATGGCTGAGATATATCAGCTTCATCTTTGTGTCACTGTAGGAAGTGGGTTCAGTCTGTGGTTTGATCACTGACCTCCACAGCTCCACTGGGATTTAACTGTTTCTTGGATTGACCCACAGCTTCTCCTCTGTGAATTTGACCTCTCTTGTTACAAGTCTTATTTTACTCTGTAAACCAGCAGCACAGACTGGTTTTTGATAAACTCTACCAGTTTGCCTGATGATCTTTGTGTTTGTGTGTTGGACCAGGTCCTGTCGGAAACATCCTCCTCCAAAGTGGGCAGCTACCGCCTCTTCTCCTTCTGCTCGCGTCAGTCCCCCGAGATGAAACAAAGTGGATTAGGTAGGCATCATCGTGCCCTGTTGCCGTGGCAACTGTGTGTAGATGACAGTGTGAAATGTGTGCAGGTTTGGTGAGATGACGTTTGGTCTGAGACGACAGGATCTGACAGTTCATGGAAATAAAACACTCTGTACACTTCTGTGAGAAACATGAAGGCAGCCGGGGTTTGCATATTTTCCCCAGTTGAAGATTTGAATGTGATGCGTTCACTTGTTATTGAAGAACTAGTTTCAGAGTACAGTAGGAACTGAGTAATGATGAAATGGAGGCTACATTTTATTTATTAACGTGATTTAAATCATGAGAATCAAGGATGAGGAAATTGGTCTCAACACAGTTGTTCTGCATCAAACATCAACTGAGGGATTTTCTTCTGTAAATGGGATGAAAATCCTCAGTAGATATTTGTGTCGCTGTTCAGATGCTGAAGCTTTGCATTCGATTCAGAATCAAAGTGTTGACCTCTATGCAGGTCACAGATTAACATTTCCTTCTCTCCATTGCAATAAGCCTCCATCCTTTCCCTCCTCAACCTGATAGAATGACTCTGATGCTTTAGACTCTGATGCTGTGGCTATTAAAAGAAAAATCCGCCCCAGGTTGCACATCTGTCACTTTTGTTTGTTGTCGTGAGATCAGAACCTCGCAGACCTCGGCCGAGGCTGATCACTGTACTGCATCTACATGTACTGAGATCAGAAACATCTGGATCATTATCTGGATCTGCACCAAATTTCACCTTTTCATAGATGAATAGATAACACTCTAAATATGTCTGAATTTATTTCTTAAACATCTCTGCATCATTTCTTAAGAGATTCACAAAATGTCTAAAAATCTAACAATGTTAAAGAAAGTTGAAAAAACATCCAGGTTGATTCCAGGAGTCAAATGCAGGAGTTCTTCTGTGGCTCAACCTCCAAACTTAAGTAGTTGTTGTGTTACTGCTGACCGACAAACTGCAATGGAAACACAACCTCCTTGAAATAAACAAATTACAGTCCAATGTACTTTATCTTGAAACCCCCGGTTTCCATTGAGGTGTCATTCTCCTGGACTGACAGTGTCCTCTTGACTCGATGTTCTCTTTCTCTGCTTCTCCTCTTTTCTCTGTTTGGACAAAGTGAAAAGGAAGAGGGCGATGGGAGGTCCGACGTGTTGAAAGTGTTTCGGGGGGGATTTTTCCTTTTAGCCTCGTATCCTGACGAAGTGATTGAACTTAAAACTTGTGAAGTAGATGTTGCTATGAGTTGCATGGTCTCTTCTGTCTCTCTGTCCCTCTGTCTCTCTTCTTCTGTCTCTTTTCTCTGCCCCGTTGTTTTGAGTAACAGCATGTTAATGTAGCAGTGACTAATCCCGCCCCCGCCCCCCCTCGCAGGCTCTCAGTGCGCCGGCCTCTTCAGCACCACTGTCCTAGGTGGGTCCTCTAGCGCCCCTAACCTGCAGGACTACGCACGTGCACACCGCAAAAAATACTCCACCGGCAGTCTGTCCTACAAAGACGGTACGTGTTTCAGACCGTGCTCCTTCACAAACCTGCACAAGTCCACAGCAGATCAGTGTCCTACACATGTCCTCCTGAAGATATTACAGTTATAAAGTAGTTCCTGAGCAAAGTGCTGTGAGGAAACTGGGCACCAAGAACATATGAAGTAGAACTGTTAAGTAGAGCCTGACCGATTAATCATTGCTGAGATGAAGACTTTATTTCACAGAATAAACGATGCCGATGTGCTTTCATGTTTATACTTTATTTAAGTGTCTATTTTCTTAATTCAAGTTCTATATAATCAGTTATATTTCTGTTTTCTTTTCTTTTACAGTTATTTATCATAAAGTTTATGGTTAAACTGTAAAATATCAAACCTCAGTTACATTTCTTTGATAACATCTTAAGAATCATCGCCAACTTTTAAATAATATATAAATCTATTTCTCTATTGGCCCCTCAACTCTGGTCGGGCTCTATGAAAAGCTGTCGATCATAGTAGTAAAGGCCGTAGAACATATAAGTATCACTTATTAAAACTATAGTGTTTTATAGTCTTTAAATCTGAAATCGGTTTTGAAATATTTTGTGTATTTTTAGGCTCCATCTTCATCCTAGTCTCCAAACCAGTGGATTTTCCCATCGTCTCCCTCCACATCACTTTGAGTTCCTTCTTGTTGTTCCTGTAGCGTAGTGGTCACATGCTGCCTCGTGCCCAGTGAACACAGGGTTAACTGCAGTGTTGTCAGTCTGGAGCTTTTTGAGTTTGTTTTTTGGAGAGTTTAATAGTTGTTTGATTTATGTTTCCATTCTGAGATGCATGAATGAATCTCCAGTTCATCAGTACGTGTCCATTCACTGCCGCTCGTTCACAAAACCATCATCTGCTCGTGTGTTCTTTCTAATCTTCCATGAGTCCGTTCAGTCTGCAGTTCTCATCGTCGACTGGCTTTAAAACATTTGTGATATTCATAGTTTGAAATACTCATTATTCGCTGTTTGTTTCACTTTTATTTGATTTGATTGGAAGCTCCGTCTGTGACCGTGCACGTGAAAAGAAAATCTAAATGATCAAATATTGAATTCAGGGATAATGACTCATCAAAACGCAGTCAGTGGTTCTTGGCCTTGATTGTGTGGCTGAGTGTAAAGTGTGTTGTCATGTGGTCCAGTAGGTGTCAGTGTGGTATCATCCAGACGTTTCCTCACTGTCGGTCTTTGTCATCCATCTTGTTTCACCTCATTCTCAGAATCAAAGGGAGCTTTGTGTTTCCCATGCATCAGTGCACGTTGCTCCTCTGAGCACAGCAGCGGCCTCTTGTTTTATATTCTCTTCATGCTGAAGCTTCTTCAGTTCACCACTTGTTTTTCCATCGTTGTCTCTGTGTCAGAACACAAGTCCGAGCTTTATTTCACTCTTCAGCTGGAGTTGTTATCCAGCTGCTCACGTTCAGTCCTCAGGAAGAGAAGCACAGACATCTGATGGGATTATCGGGCTTTTTTCCGACTTGTCAGTGTCTGCTCTTCAGCTCTAGTGAACACTTTGAACCCTTTTAACACTATTAACACTATTTAATGTCCCTGTCATCAGAAGATGTTTCATCCCGTCACACAGCTTCACACTCCTGACAGCACAACGTTTTTTAGAAGCTCCCCACCTGCGTCCACATTAGAACAGAACAGGGACATAATAAGACATGATTATTATACAAGTTGCTGTGGCTCATAGAATTTTTTTTTATTTCCTCAGAGTTGTTGTCTATGCCGGCAGTAAAACGATTTTCTGTGTCGTTTGCAAAGTATCCGACTAATGGTACGTCTGCTTCTTTCAAGTATTTTTCCACTTCACCTCCCTTTGTCTTGCATGTGTTCAGAATTTTGTTTTTGACCTGTTTTTTTCCACATGGCCTTTCAGCATAACCAGGTTTCCATTTTATTACATTTTTCTGATTTTTTGTTTACCCATTGGCTTTGGACTTTCCTAACACTACCTGACATTCTGTGTCTAACCAGGGTTCCCACAGGTCATTAGAGAAACGTCTTTTTGAGACAGAATGTCAGTGACTTCAACAAAGACACGAAATATAACCATCTTCACACAGCGTCTTATAATAATAAGGAACAGCACTTGATATCTCAAGGGAATTATTTCAAATTAAAAGTCTTTTTTTACGTCTTCACGTGGTCTCTTTTCACTCCTGGATGATTAATGAATATAATTAAATAATCTCATCCAGCCTTTATACAGTAGATCATAGTCAGGTTTACTCCATGCCTCTTGTTCTAGTTCATTTCACACTTACATTGCCTTTGTATTCTATTTGTTCCAGCCCATTGTAATATATTTTAAATAGTATTTAAAGTGTGTCTCAGTGTGAACGCTTCCTGCAGTTGTCCCGGTGATGACACGTGTTTACGTGCAGCGGCTCTGCACTGACCTGATTCCTCATGTGACTGCTCAACACTCTGCCCCTGGGATGTAACCTCGAACAGACAGCTGTGTGTATTTACACTGTTTACAATATTGTGTAGATAAAATGAAAAATTCACCAAAACCGACTGAACATACTTTTCTATCACAATATTAGAAAAATGAGTTAGTAAAATACCTGTTGTGTGTCCAGCAGGTCCCTCAGTTAATCTGATAAAGAACAATGCAGCTCTACTGTTCTCGTCACTGATCGACACGGAATAAACAGACAGGTCGTATATTCTGTCAACTCCAAAAAAACAACCATATGTAAAAGAGCCAACTCAGAAGAGTCGTTTCCATTTCAGGCAGTAGTTCTAAGTTCTGAACTACACTGAAGTGTCGGCACGTAGATATTCTTACGGATGTTTTTAAATATAGAAGTACTTATTTCTTTTGTGCTGTTGTTTAACCCTCTTATGGACATAATGTGGTTCAAACCCACGGTAACGATCCTTTTATGATGTAAGTCTGAATTCTAGAAACAGGCTGGTGGTCGTCTCTGTTTTGTCATCGCTCTGACTCACTTGAATTTAAACCACTGGTGACAGAGTAGCTCAGTTTCCAGCTGTAATATAATCCTGGTTGTAGTTTGTTTACTTGTGTTTTCTTCCTGTGTTTCGTTAAGTATCCTACAGAACAGGGATTTAAAGGGACTTTAACCTTTGTAAAGTTGAGTCAACTTGTATGCGTCAGTTTACAGAATCCGTAAACTGTTAGTTTTTTATTGTTGTAGATAATATTTAAATCCCTAAACATAAAGACACCGAACCAGTGAGATCAGGATCAGGAGATTTAACAGCGTGCGTGCTCATTGTTAAACTCCACATGACTGTTGAACCCTTCTCCTGTTTCCTCTGACCTCAGCCTCATGATCAATGAGTCGAACCTGGATCTTAGAGCTGGGCGATAAAACGACAGCTATAATTATCGCGATATCACTTTTCCTCGATGGCAACATAAGACATGATCGATAGAACTCATCCCGTCCATGTTTTGACAGACTTGTCAAACCCTAACGCTGTGTTTGAACTTCTTTGTTGCAGAAGAAGCGACGCCCCGTTTATCCAGGAACATAAATATGAATTCAGCAGGTTTTTATAAAGATCAGTTTGTGTGATGATTAGAAAACGTCAGAGGAGCTGAGTCACTTGTTGACCAGCGGAGAAATGAGCCTCGGTGCAGTGGCGCTGATTTGATTCATATCACGAGATATATATATATATATATCTCGTGATAGGATTTCTTCCCATATCGCCCAGCCCTACTGGATTTATATTGTGTTAGTCCATGAGCTGGGTCTGTGGATGAAAGGATGGAGAGTGATAAATCCCCAGGTTCAGTTCTCGTGATGATCTGGGGAAGGGTTCAATCTTTGTTCATCTCCTCATTGATCCGTTTTAACTCATAAACACACTCATGGTGTTTGATGTTTTCAGTGCACAGATGTGGTTGTTCAGTGTTTTCAAGATTTCAAAATATTCTAATGTTAATTATGAAGTATGTTGGTTATGTTTGTGGCTGTGAGTGAATGTTTACTCAGATTTTTTCTTTTTCTGTCTAAAATAAAAGTCTGGTTTTGGTTTAAAATGATGAAATTGACATTAGGGGTCTGGATTTTATAAATGTTCTTTTCTCTGCTGTTGGATTGAAAAGCAACGTTGAGCTTTCTGTCTTGTTGGTCTTGGTTTAATTGGCTTGGGAAGTTTATTAAAGTGTTTTGTTGAAGTTTCAGCAGCAGCAGTCAGATCTCACCCAGTTGGAAATGAACACAGACTTTTATAAAAGGAGACATATTCAGTTTGATAATATTAATCAGTGTTATGACTGTAAATTGTTTTCATGCTCTACGTTCCTCAGACTGTCCATCGCTGCAGCTCCTCTTTCAGCCTCTGTCTCAAACTCTTGGTTTTAGCTCCTGTCTCTTTAAGACCCCCCTCCTGATGAAGTCTGTTCTGATTGGTCAGCGGTTTGCTAGGTGTGTGTTCGTGTGTGTGTGATGTCACAGTGATGTCACAGTGATGTCACAGTGATGCCATGTGATGCAGAACAATGAACTACTGACGAGGTGCGTCTGTGATGGAGAGGAGCTCCTGTTATCACAGACTTTTTATCTCCAGGATGTTTTACTTTCACTAAAAACCTTTATAGCACAACAGAGGAAAGAAATGCTGAAAACACACACATCACATGTCTTCTTTAAAATTATACATGTAGCACACACACACACACACACACACACACACACCACGGCTGTGCTTTGTGTGACATATATCATTTACCACAGGAACACAAGACGACACATCCACCATAGCAGTGGCTCCACCTCTGTGGTGCAGTGCGACAGGTACGACTCACTGACCTCCTCTGTGTCCAGCTGCAGCTTTATAGTGTAATAGATGTTATCCGTGGTCCAATCAGTCGGTTCATGTGGACACCAGATTTATCTATGTATGCATAAATACTTTCTGTTATGCATATCTGCTGTGTTCCTCTGGCAGCTGCTCACTGCTTCCTGAGTCTCACTTGCTCCTTTGTGGTTTTCTTCATGACCTGGATGTTGTTGTGAATCGTTTCCTGTTGAAGTCACGTTGAAGCTGCAGAGGAGCAACATGATGGGTTTTTATTTGCAGCCTCTTGTTTGAGCTTCAGTTAAGAGCTGGATGCTTTTTATCAGGAAACTGCTTGAGATGATTTTGCTGCTTTTTCTTTTTTTTTATCTTTAGCTGTTTGGCAGCTGAGATAATCTGTTGGCTGCGTCTTTGGTTTCCAGCAGTAAACAACCTTTAAACAGACACACACACACACACACACACACACACACACACACACACACACACACACACACACACACTGCACTTCCTCCTCCTCCTCCTCTTTGCTGTTTCCCTTCCTCTCGCTCTCCTCTGTATCATCCTTCGCTCCTTCCCCTCCTCCCTTCTTCTTTGCTCATATCCTATCGTTTCATGTCTTTTGTACTGCTCCTGCTCCTCCTGCTCCTCCACTGCTCTGTCCTTCCTCGCTCTCCCTCTTCTTCCTCAGAGCCCTTTGAGGAGCACCATGTGGCCCAGTTATTGAGGCCTTTCTTCACCGACCCCAGCTTGAGCCGCCACCTCTCTCTGGACGGGGCGCTGGCCCACCACCTCCACCAGTGCTCCTACCACCTCCGCCTCTTCAGAAACTGGCTGATCTCCGGCCAGGACCCCCTAGAGTACCTCTACGGTCAGCCCCTGGCCCCGCCCTCCACACCCCCAGCCTCACGCCCTGTCCAACCACTGCTCACGGTTGTTGGGACTGTGCTCGTTCTTTGGTTGACTCATGCTTTGCTCTTGGTGTTTCTGCATGCTTGCCTGTGTCTGTGGTTATGCAGATTGCAGGCTGGAGTGGTGTGAGCTGTTTTTTGGTCCATTTATTCAGTTAAATCAAATCTGTAACTCCTCCCCCTCTGCAGCAGCTCCAATAATCTGTAAACGCACACATCTTCTAATTCTGTATCTTCTCTTTTAGGACCAATGATCTTTAAACCTTATGAAATAATGCTGCAACGTATTTCTAATATCATCTGACAGTTAAAAATCAGTTACAAATCTAAATAACGATTTCCCAGAGCCGAAGATGATTCTTTATTATCTAAGATAATAAGTCAACTAATAAAGAAACACGTGAAGATTTTAGATCACGTTGTTTCAGCCAAACAACTATTTTCTGTTTAGATTTTACTTCTGTGGCATTTTACAAAGACGATGCTTAAAACTGTATTAAACTACCATCGTTTAAATGTAGAATAGAAACAAAGATTAAATTACATTTCTAACTCGTGCTCGTGAGCAGTCAGAGGTTTGGTGAATTTAAAACGTGTTCAGACACTAAACTTGTACATTACATGATTTTCACCTTCGTTCACTGATCGTAAATCTACTGAACGTTGTCATGTTCGTGGTGCGTTGCATGTGACGTGAATCTTTAATGTTTAAGTGACAAACAAGTCGCTGCGGCACCATCAAGACACCCCCCCCCCCCCCCCCCCCCCCCCCCCCGTGTTACATAGAGCTGGTGTTAATCCACATCACATTCAGCTGCATTTCTAATTAGCTTCTGTTTGAGTTGGTTTGAATGTCACTGTCCCTCCTTCCTGATCCTAACCAGCATGTGACTCCTGCCTGTTTTCTGTACATGTGGAGACGCCCGGTGCAGATGAACACTGTGAAATAACAAACATCCTCTGTGGAGCTTTTTAAACACGTGAGACGAGCTGTGGTTTGACGCTCTGTGACTAAACGGCTCTGGTGACATGTGGCTTGGTTGTGAACTAACGGGGATGAACTGATGACCTTGATGCTGCGATCTGGACGGCTGCTGGTAGAGCCGCTGTGCGTCTGTCGGGTCGGAGCAGAAGGTCGGACTTCATGGTTTTTGAGGCCTGCTCGCTTTTGCAAATGGAGCCAGATGTTTGGGACATGCAGATGTGTTACCATTTGATATGGTGTCATGCTGTTTTGGCGTTAAGCATGGTTTTTGCTTTTTGCCTGCGTGGAAACGAACCGTTGAGGCTGGCAGGAGTTGACAGCTGGTCGGGCAGCGTGTTGAGGTGTAGTTTATGGATGGTAGCGGTGCAGTGGTGTTAGCTGAAGTGGTTCTGCCTGCTCCTCTTCCTGAGCGTTGGTGTCGCTGAGGGCTGATGTGCCTGCGGGCGTCGTGTCTCTCCTCTGCCACAGGCTTTGAAGGCTGCTCCATGGTGCCCTCCATCTATCCTCTGGAAACGCTGCACAACTCACTGTCGCTCAAACAGGTCGACGAGTTCCTCACCGGAGTGTGCGAGAGCGCCGGGGACCCACACACCAGGACTACCAGAGGTTAGAGACCGAATGTCACATTACCAATTATAAACATTATAATCCTCACCGCTTATTGTTCTATTTTTATCCCTGCAGCTCTGTCAGCCATGTTCGACACACACAACCAGCCGTCAGTGGACTCGTACATCCCCCAGAGAGTCCTCTCTTCTTCCATCTCCCTCAGATCTCGCTCTGACAGACCTCCTTGGTGTGAGTATCGCAGCGGCTCCACGGCTGACGTTTCTAGGTTGTCCTTCTTCAGCTGTCTCAGTTTCAGACGTCTGTGGATTATTTATGGCATAAAAGTCCTCCTCACTGTTTTGTCTCTGTTACTGCTGTCTGTCATCTGTGGAACCCGCTGAACCCACAACACTTTTCATGCAAATTAAACCATAGTAATTGTTAAGTCTTTGTGTCTTCAGTTCTATATTTTATGTTCTTAATCACATTCTCTCTCTGTGTGTTTGTTTTGTGTCCGTGCAGACAGCAGCGGTCCGTCCAGCACAGTGTCCAGCGCTGGGCCGTCCTCTCCCACCACAGCTGACACTTCCCCACGCTTCAGTTTCAGCGATAAGATCTCCCTCACCTCTCAGAGCAGTGAGGAAACTCACTCGTCTCAAAACATTGCCTCTCAGCCAGCGCCTCACGTCGGGTCACTGGACCCAGCTGGCCCTGCAGCTTCTCCCCCCGCTGAAGTCCCACTGACTCCAAACAACTCACCAGAGGACGATGACGCCGCTGGTCTCCAGTCAGATCATCCTGAGGACGGACCAGACTCTGCCTCAGTGGAACTGTCGGATCCTGACCTGAGGCCGGCCTGCTCTGCGTTAGCTGAGCTGGCTCTGGGTCGGATGGAGGGTTACTGCCTCCCCAGCTCTCTGCCTGTGCTTCTGGAGCTCCGAGAGAGCGGCAGTGAGGCGGGCTCCAGCTCCCAGACGCCTCAGTCCCCTGAGGGGCCTGACGAGTTCTTTGACACCCAGGAGTCCATGGAGCTGTGGATGGACAGTCCAGAGAGCCCCCCCCAGCCGGACACGCCTCTGGAGGGTGGAGCCACTCACCCAGCCGAGCCGTAGAGCGTCTAACGTGGTTAAATCTGTAGCTTTACTGGCGTCATCCTTGTTGTCAATCATTATCCAACCAGGCCTCCCCCTCCTCGAGCTTGACCGAGCTGTGCAGCTGGTCCTGTGTTGGACAATCATAAGATGATGTCGTATTGTTCGTTGCCTTTCACTGAGCGAATCCTCCGGCTCAGTCCGTCTGTCTCTGTCTAAAGGTGAAGCTTTGTCGTGAAGCTCAACTTAAACAGCTCTGTTACTGTCTCCTCTCCTTAAAGCTGCATTAATCAATATTTGGCCACTAGGGGGCAGAAGAACTGACGCAATTGTGTCTGAGTTTATTTCATCATCCACCCGATGAACGTGAATCCAGTGTTTTCTTCTGTTCACCGGCTCCTCGCTAATGTCCGATGTCAGGAAATCTGCTGTAAAGAAGCTAACAGAAGATTTTCCACGTTTCCACATCTGATCGGTTGATTGACCATAAATATATTGATTAACGGAGCTTTAACCTCTCAGCTCTCTCACCTCCAGCTGCAGTAGACGGACCATGCGTCACCGATGTCACTGGGGCAGCTTCACCTCATCGTAGACACACGAGCACAAACGTTCTACATGTTTGTTACAGGAGAAAGTGAAAAAACAATGGATGAGTCTTCATCATGCACCGAGCGTCTTCATGTTCAGAGTCTTCATCACTAACGTGTGGAAGTTTCTAATGTGCGTCCTCTCCAGGTCAAAGCGTGTGTGCACTGCTTACTGCCAAAGTCCTTAAGCCTCCTCCAAGATTTAATATAATCAGTAGAGAAAGATGGAGACGATATTTATTTTGAAACTGCAGCTTGAAGAGAAATATCTGGTATTTTTAATAGCTTCACATTAGATATTTAATTGTACCATAGCTAATGTATATTCTCTGTGAAATCGCCTCATGTGGGGACAAAAATCTAAAATCCTTTCATCACTGAACAAACAGGAGGGGCATTTTACATTCAGTGCTTTTATTGTGGCGAGCAGTGATGTAGCAGGTGTGGGGGGGGGCGAGGTTCATGTTACATTGTGATGTTCAGATGTGTAAAACACAACTGTGAGTCTGACGTGTCTGTACAGATTAAAATCATGACACCACACACGCGTCTTCACTTCAGTCTTTTTGTTCGAGTTCACCTCAAAAACACCTGAGAAAGAAAATCACGGATTCTGGTGATTGAAACACTGAAAAGTATTTTCCAGGTTCATTGTCCCGACCAACAATATTTCAAACTTAATAAATCCTGAGGTACATGAGGCTCACCCCACTGTGAAGCTTCCCTCAGGATCTCCTCAGCTCGATGATGGTGAAACTCTCTGAGCACGTCGGACGGTCAGTGAAGCTCGGAGGAGGATACCAGACGTTTAGGTAAAGAACTTAAAGTCGAACGTGGTGGACTCCGACCTCAGGACTCACCAGCGACCAAGACAATCCTCAGAATCAGGAGATGAAGAAAAGTGTTTTGATGCTTTGCTGTAATGATCATATTAAATCTTGAGGTTTTGATAAAGTATCGACAAACATTGACGTAATTGATCTGGTTCCAGAGATTCATGGTTCCCAGAGGATCAGTTTGACCTCAGTGATCCTCTGACACAAAGTTCACACATGTACAAGATGAATTGGTTCGTGTTTCCCAGAGGATGAACCCTGATGCTCCTCTGGTCCAACATCAGGTTCACATTTGTGGTTTTGAGTTACATGTTGATGTTGGGATGGTCTGATATGAACTGTAGTGAATTCATGTTCCCCTGAGGATGAATGAAATCATTTAGTTCAGGATAAGATTCATGCTAAACATTCCCATGAGCGACGTGTATCCACTTCCTGTTGTACAGAAGCTGAAACATCCTGGATACACGGGCAGCCATCTTGTTCTGGAGACGTCATCTGGAGCAGAGCCGTCCACATGTGGCCTCATCCAATCAGGAGTCAGTGTCAGCTGTCAATCATGACGTCTCGTTTTTATATCAAATAACTAATTAAACCAAGCTGATCAGTGAGATAAGAATGAGTTTGGTCAATGTCCCATCTGCTAACAGGGAGGAGGAGGGGTTTATGACCTATACTGCATCCAGCCACCAGAGGGCGACAGATGCTTTGGCTTTACTCGTGTCGTCCATCTAGTGTTTACCAATTAATGTTATCGTAACTTATTAAACTAAGATGGTGGAAGTTACGTTACTCAGTAAAAATCTTTATTGTTATAAGATCTCTAGTTTTCATCGTGATGTAATGACACGACTCGACAAGAAGAGGGAGACATTCTCCTTCAGTAAATGTTTTTATTGGTCATCACACGTTTTTCCCTTGTAACAATAAATCAGTTTTCTTTTTGACCTTTAGAAGAGATAACGAGAGTATTGCACCTAAAACAAGAGATGAGAAGTAATGAAGGAATCACTTGACAGCACAGCCAGGTTACATGTGCCTCCTCACAACCACACAGCTTCTGAATATACTCTTTTAAAATAGCATTTCTATGTAAAGTCTGGAGCGATTACAGGAGAAGTCAAAGGTTCACATGCACGTACAAGCAGAGCTCACTGGAACCACGGCCTCCTGGTGGGATCTTTACTTTTTTCTTTTTCAACAAGATGAAAATGTGTAAATATACGAAGCGTTTCTGGTAAAAACGGAATAACAGGAAGTTGTCTACAGATAAAATGAGGTGACGTAAGAGAGTCGCTCTCGTCTGGCAGTTTGACTTCTGATAAGTGTTGATATAATAATCAGCTGTAATACTGGTGCAGTGTTTAATGCACAGACACACATTGACCCTGTTTTCATCAATAAACCGTTAATGCCTCTTTCTTCATTTGGCAGGAATCGAACCCTCTACTCAACATCACACTCTGTTCCATGTTCATCAGAAATCAAACATCATCCACAAACACAACCTGGGTCTTTTAATCTGCTCTCTCTGCAGAGTCGTGATGTGTTCAGGTCCCCGTCAGATTCTCTCTGTGGGCGGGACCAGTCACATGATGCTCAGTAACCAAGGCAACCAGGAGATCAAAGTCCTCGACAGAGAACGTAAAGGTAATCTGCATCTTCACATTCAAATCAGATCGGTCTGTTTTCTAAAGATCGTACGTGCATCTGTTGTTCATGCGTCTCGAGATAAAATATCATACAGAGGAATATCTGGACTTTTATTGTGGATCATAAACTCTGGTGAGGTTTGTTATCGTTTGTTCGGTGTTTGGTTTTGTTCCTGGTTTAAAATCCTCGAAATTACTGAAAAATATAAAATCATCAATATCAAATTAAAACACATCTAGATGTCACATCAATTTAATAAAGTGTTATTAAAACATCCACTGATTTACCGATGAAATTAAAACTGATGATTAACACAGGATGATTGTGGCTAAAAAACTTTTTTTTGCAGAACTTAAAATAAAAACAGAAAATAAAATAGCAAGAATTTCCATGCAGATGCCGTAATCACACATTTTATGTTGCTAAATCTGAAAATCTGGTTTTGCACCCGCTGGATAATCTTTGTGCTTGTTTGAGTGGCAGCTCCAGGAAAAACACAGCGGCTGAAATACTGAGTCGGTGCTTTAAAAGTGTCGTTTTACACTTAATATGTACAAGACCTGTGTTCAGCTCCAACATCAGAGGAAACCAGCTCATCACAGTCTGGTTTCTAAACGTTTCCTCACAGCAGGACACAAAGGCACATGTGGCTGACAGTCCAACCTCGGCACCAATCCAACCAACCTCGGCACCAGGAAACCAGTCCTCACCACCACATGTGTTGTTGTACTGGAATACATTCTTCGTCCTTTCACACAGCTTTTGTATAAAGATCTTTTAGACACAACTATGAGTGAAAGATAAAAACCTCTCACTGTCCTCAGCCACGATATGTTAACTGCAAATACACCAAAAAAATACACAAACAGAAACAAGTATAGAGAGAAACGTCTTCATCAAATTCACTGTGAGGAAGAAACCACAGAGAAATTCATTAGATTTTCACTTTGAGAGAATTGTAGAAATGTTATATTGTGAATATGTTTGTTTCTAGTTCAACATCAAATCTACTCAAAGACACGACTGAGATCTACTCAAACATTTTCTCTCACTACGTCGGTACGAGGCACAAAGTTCAACAACGGGACTGTTGAAGAGAAAACGTCGGGTTAGTTATCGATTTTCTATCGGCAGAATGTTTCGAGCTGATCAGCTTTGTGACGTCTGAGATTCAGTGGAAGAACATTTTGTTGCTTTGTTTCTTGTGCTTCGATTTAGGCCAATTAACATACGAGCAAATAGTTAGAGACGTAATTTACAGCTTGTTCCACACTTTTCTGCTTTTGACACAAAGAACATTTTGTCTGAACTAATAACAGAAGCCTTTGTTTCAAAGCGACTGAAAAACACAAGTTAAGACGAAACACTATTGTTCCTTCTCATGTGATTGAACAGTAACGAGGCGGTGGATCGTACCTTTGGAAAATGGTGAGAGCCACAACAAGCTTATAAACAAATCAAAATCTAGAAAGTTATCCAGATGTGTTTCTGCTTTGAGCCGATCAGGGACAGATGTCAGATTAAAGAAGAGCAATTCAAAACAGATCTACACTGGGGAGGCCGGGGGGAGGAGGAGGGAGCGAAGATCTTAAAACTCGATCTTGCAGGCAGGGAAGGATTCGTCCTGCATGACGACGGTGCTGCTGGAGGCCAGGACCATGATGTTCAGCTCCTGCTGCCTCTCGTGCGTCTGCTGGTACCAGTCACGCGTCACCTCCGTGTCGTGGGTTGGGATCAGCGTCACCTGAAGAGAGGATCAGGAAATGAGCAAAACCTGGAAAAAAGCTCTCCACGTAGACATGATAGATTTGTTTTGAATAAAGATGAACTACTGACCTGTAGGTTCGATCCCCACTGAGCTTTTCCATCCAACAGTGCGTCCAGAACCCCTCGGCCTGGTTCACCGCTGGCTGCATCGTTCCCACTCACCACATAGTACGCAGAGCGAATCCGTTTGAAAAACTCTTGGTCCACGTTCTTGGCGCTACAGTGATTGGGAATATAGGCCAAGTCTACGTAGATGGGAAGTCCAGGAGCGGCCGCAGAGCCGGACTTCTGGGAACCTGACGGGACCACGAGGAACGACCATGACTTTGTATCAATACATTTATCTTAGAAAATCTGTTTGGTTTCATTAAGAGTCACCGACGTCCACTCACCTGAACTGGTCTTGACACCGTTACTTTGCCCTTTGCCAGGGTTGAAGCTGGACCGAGAAAGGTCATCGTCTTTGGAGCCTTGTCCATCTGACAGACGAGACATGTGTGAGCTCTTGTCCGCCTCCTTCTTCTTCAGCGAAGCTCTGCGAGGAGACGCTGGCTGCTTCGCCGGCATCGGGGACCTCTTCCGCTGAGCTGGCGAAGCTGATTTGGTTTTCGAGGAGGATTTTTTCAATCCCTTTGCTTTTGGCTCCTTCTTGACTGAGCCATTATCCAAAGAGTCAGGATCCACCATGCAGACGTCTGGGTGTGGGGGATGAGGAGAAGGGTCCATGATGGGTGCAGGAGGAGGGTCGTGGCTCCTCCTGGAGGACTGATGGCTGCCTCCTCCGGTGGCAGATAATTTATCAATGGGCATGTAGTCTGCGTCCTCGTCTGAGTCCATGTTGCCTTCACCAGGGGCCGAGGGGTATTCCTCGGTGCCTGGAGGCACTTCAGAGTCGGACTGAGAACCCAGAGACTCACTGACGGAGGTGGGCGGTGTGTCCTCTGTGGCCAGACCCAGTCCCGAGGACAGGCCACCAGCCTGGTGATGGTGAGGCTGTTTGTGAGCCCGTCTCTTGACTGACAGGTCATGGTCATTGCCCTCCTGGGATTGGTCGCTTTTACCTTCTTCCTCCTCATCGTCCTCATTGCTGGATAACCGTCTCATACTGGGGTTGATGAAGGAAGGCGAGAGGTCCTCTTTGCGCTGCCTGTACTCGGAGGAGGAATATCCCGGTGAGGTACGGCTAGTGTAAGAGGAGGTGGCTCCCATCGGTGCATCACCAGCAGAATCCTGATCGCTGTCATCGTCGTCGTCCTGGCCTCCTCGGCTGCACTCCTCGGAGTAGAAAGGTGAGTGGAAGGGCTGGTCGGTGGAAGAGAGGGAGAGTGGGCGGGCCGGGTGCTCTGGCTCCATCTCACACTCCTCTTCAAACTCATCATCATGACGATAATGGGGAGGAGAGTCTCCAGGGACCATCCCCATCTGGGGCTTAGGCAACTCCCACTCGTAGGAGCTCCTGTAACCTGCCTCCCTGGACTCTACCCTGACCGCGCCTGGAGCTGCACCGCTGGCTGCTGCTCCAGCCGGGAGGGTGGAGCTTGAGGTGACCTCGGTGGGGCCGTTGGCTGTGTCTGGTTTGCTTGCCTGGAGAGGTGAAGCCATGTAGGAGCCAAGAACATCAGGGAGTTCACCAACTGTCTTATTAGCAGCAGCTGGAGCAACAGACTTATCAGGAAATGAGAGACCACCGGTCAGGCCACTAGAGGGAGACCTCAGAGTCATCTCACGGATGTAAGCCTCCTCATCCTCTTCTTCACTGCTGTCGGTCTCCTCAAAGTAATGTTTGCCCTCCTTGTCTGGGCGTGGTGAGGAAGTGACACCAAACAGAGCAGCACTCGCTGCCTCTTTGTTCTTGGAGAGCTCCTGTTGAGAGAACGGCGCTGCTGAGGCCCCGAACCCACCAGCTGTGTCCAGCTTGGACCCTTCAGACCATTCAGGTTTATAGAAACAGTCAGATTGAGGAGCTTTGTCCATAATCCCACCCAATGAGGTTGTGTGCTCCTTCTTGTCCTCAGCAAAGCCAGTGGACGAGAGTGTGTGGAAAGGTTTGACGTCCTCGAACGGGCTGAGGGGGGGGAACCGAGCTAAACTGGAGGTGGACTCAGCCGTGGTTGTGGCTGTGATTTGTTTCTCAGACACTTCCAGGTAGTCGTCTTTGGCCCCAGCAGAGACCGGCGAGTGTTCATCTTTAAAGGACGAGTACTCGAACAGCGGTTCTGCAGAAGCAGGGGTCTCCAGCTCCTCCCCGAACTGACGGCTGGTGGAGAGTGAGCCGGAGGTGGAGGATGAGTAGCTGTAGGCTGAAGAGGAGGAGTACCCAGGGGCAGCTGTTGTTGTGTATTGAAAGCTTGTGTCCAGTGACCTCTTACTCAGAAGGTCTGGTGTCTTCTGTTTCTCAAAATCAGGATCAGAGGTGTCACTCTGGTAATAATGTTCCTCTGTGGATTTCAGAATGAAATCCTCTTTATCTTTGTGTGTCGTCTGACCTGATAACAAGGAGTCTTTCTCACCACCTCCATATGAGTATTCAAACCCTGAGGAGTAGCCAGAGAAACCTGCAGAGCCTCGATCAGCTGGTTTTCTACTAAAGGACGAGGACTCAGCTTTGTCTTCATCCTTCGAGCTGGAGCTGCTGTCCGTCACGCTCGGCTTCCCCTGACTGTTGTAACCATATCCAGCCATAGAAACCATGAATTCAGGCCTTTTGGAGCCAAACATTTCACTGATGGGACTTTTCGCTTCCTTCTCAGATTTCTCTTTGGCGCCTTTCTCCACATCAGAGTCAATAGCACCTTCATCCTCCTCGTCTTCTTCATCTTCTTCGTCTTCCTCCTCATCATCTTCATCAACTACATCATCATCATAGTCCTCCTCATCTCTTGCTGTTAGTTTTCGCATATCAACCTCCAAACATGCTCCTTTCTCACCGAAGCTTGTGGAACCAGGTTTGCCAACGTTAAAATCCTGCATTGAGGAGTGAGTCTGGGGCTTTGTGGTCTCAGCTGGGCTTTTAAAAGAATCTTTTTCTGACGATAAAGAGGAGACGGCTTCAGATTGATCTGCTACTGAAGGAAATCTGGCGCCTGTGTTGTATTCCACTGTCTCCTTTTCTTTTTCAGATGGGGGAATAGCAGAAGTGCTCTTGCAGTCGAGCCACGATGGAATGGACGACTCTTTTCCATAAGAGGCCGTAAATTCCTCTTTCTCTACCATCTTTACTGTGGACGTCAGCGGGGAGGGGGGATCCACTCCGCTCCTGGCAGTGTCCTTCTCCGTCTTGTCTATCGACTCCTGACGATATGAATCCGAGTCCACGGAGCTTGTTTTGCTGTCATAAAAGTCACTGTAAGAGAATGTCTTCCCATGGACATAGGGTGTGTCCTGTCTAATGTACACGGCCTTTTCTTTGCTCTCCTTCTCTGGGAAATTATAAAGACTGAAATGAACATTTTTCTCAGGCTCTGGAGATATATCGGGTTTCTCTGCACCGTCATTTTTAGAGTCTACTTCACTTTGATCTGTTGATAAGGGCTTTGATCCTGGCCCCCTTACGAAATCATCCTCTTTCTCATCTTGATCTTCTTCGTCTTTTGAGTAAACCACCTGAGGGTTTGGTTTCACCTCTGAGCTGAAGGAAACCTCTGTCTTCACCAAGGTCTTGACTTCTGTTTCTGTCACTGCAGATTTTGCCTCAAGGGAGAAGTCGTCGTCCAAAAAGCGCCCTTCTTTTGCTTCCATAAGTTTTGCCTTAACAGTGGGCTGTAAATCCTTTTTGGCGTAATAGTCTTCTTCATCATCAATGTCTTCATCAGATTCTTCAGATGCTTCAAATCCTGTCTTGTCACCGGTTACAGCGATAAAGGAGGTGTCTGAAATGGAGACGGATTTATCTGTTTTCTGAGTGTCAGCTTTAACATTGGTCACGTCCTCCTCTTTGTCCTCTGTCCTAAAGGGTTTGTCCTCTGTTGGAGAGTAACCGCTGCTTGTGGGCACAGACTGAGTGGGTGAGGCCAGTCTCATAGTGCTGTCATCTGGACTTAGACATCTCTCCTCACTCTCCTGCCTGGACTGGGACTCTAACCCAGGGGAGAAAGACGAAGGAGGTGAAAGAGGCTTAACATCAGCCGCAGCCTTGAATCCCTCTGTGCTGAAGAGAGCCTGGTTGTCTCTGACAGCCTGTGTGGGTGAGTACTGCGTAGTAGTGAAGGGAGGAGGAGAGAAAATGGCAGAGGGAGATTTCTCCTTCTCCTGGAGCATCTTTGAGGCTGCATGTTCGTAGCCCTCATGGAGTTTACCTAGAGGGATGTCAACATTGGGAGTCTGGTCCTCGTCCTCGTCCTCCTCATCATCCTCTTCTTCGTGGACTGATTTGATCTTTGCATCACCCTCTAGCTCAGCAATGTTGGGCTGGTATTCATCAGAGGAAGGAGACTTAAAGCACTTGTCGTCCTCCAGAGAGGAGGTGGGTGAGATGGTTCCTGCTGAGTGGAGATAGTCTTTTCCCTGGGCGGCCTCTGCCCGTGAGGGGATAGTGTTGATGGTGTCCAGCAGGAGGGAGGTCCTCCCAGCGTCCTCAGTCTGAGGAGCTGTGACAGAAGCTATTGACTGGTCCTCAGCCACAGATGTGGCAAAAGAGGACAGTTTGTCATATTCTGTGATGGATGTTGCTGAGGAGATGTGTTCTTCCTCTGCCAGAGGAGCAGCAATGATTGCTGGGTAAGGTGCAAGCTCGGGCACTTGACCGCCCATGAACGCTCTGGGTCTGACATCAGACACCATGGAGCTCTTCATCTCTTTGAATCCGTGTATGGAGTCAAAGCTGCCGGGGACATCAGGAACAGAGATGTCATAGGAGCCCACGTCATAGCGCAGCTGAGGGATCCTGTCCTCCGGTTCCTCGTGGATCTCCTCGTCAGAGATGGTCTGCTCAGTCTCGGAGTAACCGGGAATCGTCTCGTCGTGAATGAAAGAGAACTGCTCTGAGGCGGAGGCTGCTGCAGTTTGCCCGACTGTGGTGGAAAAAGGTTTTTGTTCAGCTGCTGTTGTCTCCCACTCCTTTCCGGGTTTTTCGTTTTTCGCCTTCTCAGTTTTATATTTAAGGAACTCATCATCTTCTGTTCCTTCAAGTTCTGCTTTTTCAATCACATCATCCTCCTCCTCTGAGCTGTCACTCTTCTTTGATCTGTCTTTTATGTCGTCCTTCATAGGATATTTGTCATATTTCTCCATCTTCTCCTCTTCATACTTCTTGTCAAAAGCATCACTGGCTTCCTGCTTCGTGGCTGAAACCTCCTCCCAAGTGCCTTTGTTTCTGTCTTCTCCCGGACTGACTGGGGATTTGGGTGAAAAAGATTTAATCTCAGGAGCTGGTGATTTGACTTTCTCATCAGCTTTAGTATCTGTAAATAGTGAATGCTCAGACATCACATCATTCTGGATGGGCTCAGTCTTGGACAGCTCCTGTTGTTTTAGAGCTTCAAAGTCCTCAGTCAGGTCCTCAGGGGAGGAAACAATGGACCTGTCGGCCAGAGCAGCTGCTGCCACCTCTTCAGGGACGTTCTTTGGAGCCGGTCTTCTCTCATTGGCTTCATCTTTGACCGCTTTGTTCTTGTCTGTCTTCGGTTTAGCCTGAGTCTTGGCTTTGTGCAGAGTCTTTCTCACTTCTGGGGTAAACGGCTTCAGGTCTGGTTTGGTGATTTTTCTCAGCTCGGGTTTACTCGGGTCTTTCTTTTTCTCTTCCTTGACTCTACTTTCTTTTTTCTCTTCTTTTCTTATATTTTCATCCTTCTTTATCTCACGTTTCTCTTTTTTAATCTCTTTCTTCTCTTTGTCTTTCTTTTCATCCATCTTGGACACTTTCTCATTCTTGGCAGTTTTATCCTTGGATATTTTCTTCTTCTCTTTCTTGTCGGCTGCAGGAGCCACTTCACTGTTTTTCTGTTGTTTGGTGGCTTTGAGACTTTTGAGTTTTTTCTCTTCTTTCTTTTCCACTTTATTTTCTTTAGTGATGTCACTTCCTTTCTCTTCCTCCTGCCCGCTGGCGTCTTTCTTTGCAGCCTTGGAATGTGGTTTGGGTGAAGATTTGAGACTCTCTTTGCTGTCAGTTCTGGACCTGATCTTCGTCTGTTTGATGATGGGAGGTGCTGCACCTGATGAAATGTCTTTCTGAGTCGCCACTGGGTATCGCAGGTAGTCCAGGTGTTTCAGTTTCTCAAGGCCCTCGAAGATTTTATTCTGGGGTGCATTTCCTGGGAACAGCACCCTGACTATCTTTTCTGATGGACAGTGAGGGATCCAAACAATGAGAGCGGTAACCGATGTCAGATAGGGAACAGATATCTCCCCTTCTTTTCCGTTGGGCATCGTAATCCCCGTCTTGGCTTTGCTGTTTCCAGCCCATTTCTGCATCAGAAACTGCATCTCTTTGCTTTCTTTTACCGGGTTTAAGACGTACATGTCTAACTTTCCCACACCAAGTTTGTGGAACAGTGTGATGGGTTCAATGGTGTTGCTGACCACCCTGTGAAGAGGCTCTGGTGTGATGCCAAGCTTGTTGAGGTACTGCAGTGTAAGCGATGCTTCTTCAATGCTTCGCTTCACCTTCAGCGTGGACTCCGGCATCCGCAGCTTCTCTGGGACGTTGAAAAACACGATCCCGAGCTCTGGAGAGATCAGGTTCTTCACCCAGTCTCCGTTGCTGCTGGAGCCTGATCCTTGGTTACGCTCCTCTTCCTGCTCAGCGATCTTTCTCTGGAACAGCCCGTTAATACCAGCGAGGTTGTCTGCACCGATATGGGTGAGCAGCACAGAGTCGATCCTGTCAAGGTGGCGAACCAACTTCCAAAAGCAGGACTTTCGCTCAGACCCTCCATCCACCAGGACATTGAATCCATTGACGGCAAACAAAGCTGAGTCTCCTCTGCCTCCAGGGAAGATGTAGCAGCAGGGTTTGGAAAGCTTTAAAAAACCTCCAGAGGTCGGGGGCTCCAGAAGGTCGAAGGGTGAGGGGACGTCGACCGTCTCTGAGACATACTCAGTGAACTCTGTGACTCCGTCCATGTCGGGGAGGTGGGGTTCGGGGTTCAGTCGGTATTCCAGAAGGTTTTGGATCGGCTGCTGCTCCTGGCTTTGGCCCAGGGAGCTCCAGCCCCCGTCTCCCTGACAGGAAACAGTAAGCCTGGCCGGCTGCTCTGACGCCGCCCTGGACAGGACTTCGATCACCTGGGAACAGGAACAGGGGGAAATGAAGCGTCAAGTAAAATCACTGTGCTTCTGTCACAAGTAAATCCAAACACACTCGACAGATGGTGGAGCTCACTTGAGGGTTGGAGATGATGTCGGAGAAGTGTTTCCAGGTGAAGGCTCCACTTTGCAGGAGGACGTCACCTCCCTGCTCTGAGCTCTGCCCACTGAGGATCAACAACTTATTCCCGGCAAGGTCAGTGATCAGAGAGCGGATCTGGTGGAGGAAGAACAGACACTCGTTAATGCTTTCAAATGAAAGATCTTCCAAAGGCCATCGACTCAAATCCAATCCAGAATAAAGTAAAATATACAGATGAAATGAAACTTGACAAAGGTTGGGGTAAATTTTGTTTTGAAAGATGTTTTATGGGTCAGAGAGAGTTTTGGTACAGATCCGGATCCAGGATTCTTTTCACTTTCTTTAAGTGAGATAAGAACGTTTCTCAGAATAATTCATGGATCTTGATGAAAACAATATGTTTAGATATTCATGAGTATTTAAATATACTATATATAGTATCAATGTCTTTAAAGGAGGTTTCCTAAGGAGACTGTTGGTTTGAGCTCTGTCTGATGTTTGTGTGGACGACAGGACTAAAGTGTCCTGCAGGTGGACGTGTGGTTCACCTCTGAAGCAGCAGCGTCTTCTGACGGATTCACCAACACCACCGTCTGCAGGACGTCACTGTGATACTGGAGCAGCCGCTGGCCTTCAGGAGACACACAACACAAACACACTTACTGAACTAGATCCAGAGCATCGTACTGAAAACACAACAATTACAACACTGTTCAAAACGAGCTGCAGTCGTCGTCATGTTTTCAGGACGTGAGAACAATGCTAACTGTTAGCATGCTAACACTGTTATTTCCACAGGTGTCAACAGCTGATGCTAAGATAGACTGCTAAGTAAACCGCTAATGCTAATGTTCACGAGAGTCGGGAGCCCTGGGAGTTGAAATATTTGAACGTTTAGCTTTAGGTATTTAGCATAGACTGTAAATAAAGATGAACGACAAGACAGCTTCACAAAGGTGAAGCCTAATCATCTAGATGCCCCCTGGTGGCTGGCTTCAGTACAGGTCGAAAACCTCCATGTCAGTGGATGGGACATGGACCAACATAAAAAGTCAATATATGTTGAATGATTTTCTTTCGGTCATTTTAGGTGAAAGGTCATGATTGACAGCTGAGACTGACTCATGATTAGTCGAGCAGGCTCCACCCCCGATCACTATGGGAGCAAACATGTGATGTGTCCTCCATCTTTATTTACAGTCAAAAGTATTGAGTCATCAATACTTCATCAATACTTCATCAATAAAAGTATTGAGTAATCTACGACAGCTAATTACTGTCACACCAGAAAATACAAACACATCCTGTAACAACGTGTCGTGTGATTCCTGATGATTTAGGCTGGAAACAGCCGATGAGCTGGATTAGAATCAGTGTTTCCAGTATTCATACGTGACCACAGTCGGTCACGTGACAGCACATCGACCACGAGCAGCCACACCCGACTGCTCCTTGTCCATTTAATGTCTCCGGTGCTGATGAGCCCAGATGAGTTTAATCCTGTCAATTCTTTCATTTACAATCACAACAGCACTAAAGCATCTCTCAGCCTCGTTGGCTGTTGCTATGGGGACGGTCCTCTGGCTGTTACACTGACCCAGTCTGAGGGAGACGCATTGCAGCATTTCAGGGGAGGAGAGGCTGCTGCTGCATGACGCTGAGAACACAGCATCACATACAGGAGGCGAGCGGACGCAGCAGCTGCTTCATCAGGGAAACTATATTTAGCAGAAAGATGCTGCGGCCTCTTCCTCCACCTCACAAACGTGTTGTTCCTCAGAGCAACAACGACAAATAAAGAAAAGATCAAATAATATTCACGTTAGGTCAGAAACAAGCGATGCTGTCGACAGTTTGTCCAAACTAACGTCCATCATCAGATCAGGAGCATGTTTGATGAGTAAACACATCCATGCGGATGTTTTACTGTCACATTCTGAAGCTGCTCATCAAACCAGTGGAACCAGTGGAACCAGTGGTTTGTTCTTCTGAACCCAGGATGTGAAAGATCAGGTTTGAACTGAGCAGAACCAGAACACAGTTCAAGTCTAGATTCAAATTAAAGATTCATCTGACTTCACTTTCTCTTGTTCTTGGAAAACATGTTGCTCTGATGTGGAGGTTTTTCTTATATTATATTATATTGTATTAAATTATATGAAATTAAATCAAATAATATTGTATTATGTTATATTATATAATATATTTGTTTGTGTCCTAACTGTGTCTGTTTCTTACAGATGTGGTTCTGCAGTGAAAATGGAGTGAAAATGAAAATAATGCAGTAGAACCCGACTGATGTGTTTTTTGGGGGCTGATGTTAGAGAGGGAGAAAGGACTCAGATGAAGATGGAGCAGAACAACACAGGGTAGAACTCTGTAGATCTCAGTGAGTGGGTGTTCACAGCTTTAAAGCTTTAAGTCAGAGCCCACCCACTGGACTCAGAACGTCCAGCTCGTTTCCTGTCCGTCCCAGAGCCGCCTCGCACCACCTGAGACGGCTGAGGGTTTATTAGTGAAAGTAGACCCTGTCCCATATATGTCAGTCTGTGATTCTCCTACAGACGAACCACAGCAGTTAGAATAAAGCAGGAGGAAGAAGCTCTGACCTCGAGAAGAACAACTGACTGTAAAACAACCCAAGTGAATAATCGACCCTCACATTGTTGTGTATCCAGCAGCTGTTCACTTCCAGTGTGACCTCGTTCATTTGGCTGATAACCCAGGGGAAGAAGTTCCTTTATGCTCACAGACAGGATGTGGATATAGTGAGTGATAGAGATCGAGAGTTACTGGTTCTGTAAAACACACCAAGATCCATCCATCATCTACTGCGCTTCTGTCTGATCCTCTGAGGGTCATGGGAGCCAATCCCAGCTGACACTGGGCGAGAGGCGGGGTTTAACCTGGACAGGTCGTCAGTGAAACACAGGACCAACGTACAGAATTCAAACCTACGGTCAATTTACAATCTGGAATGAATCTAACGCCACTTTGTGTTTGGACTGTGGAGGAAGCTGGAGAAACCCCACACAGAACTGGGATTTGAACCATTCTTGCTGTGAGGCGACAGTGCTAAACACTACACCACCGTACCACCTCATGGTCATTACATCAGCATGGCCCCTGGTGTTCAGAGGTGGAAACACGCAATGTTCTGATCAGTATCAGTTACTAGTTTGTGCATCAGGATACGTTGCTTTGAAAGTAAATGTATAAAACTGATTGAACGTGGTTGATTGATGGTTGATTGATTGATTGATTGATTGATTGATTGATTGATTGATAACTTTCCTCAGAGACTGAAAGTGAAACTCTCACATGTTTTCAGCGTAGCCATGAGGGAAAGGTGCAGCAGCATATTAAACTGTGGCTGCAGGATCACAGGAGGATCTAATATTGATCCAGCTCCCTGATGCTGAACCAGCCTCTCGTGATCCTCCAGATCTTACAAACAGAAAAGTCCTGGATCCACATCTGCAGAAACTTCACTTATTGTGGGAGAAATCAGTTCTGTAGTTTTCATTCAATCTTAATAACAAATAAAGAAAACCTGATCACCGCCTCACAGTCGTACACCTCCACCGACCAGAAACATAGTCCCGTCGGTTCCTGTGTGAACAGCGTGATGTCACAATGACCTTTGACCTTTGACCAAAAGCCATGAAAACACTAGGTGCTCCAGTGTGAACAGACCATAGACAGGACAGACAGAGCAACAGACATGTCAGTTACTAGACTCCGAGGAAACTATGTTCACTCCACATCTTAAAACAGCAAATAAATAAATGTCATTAAAACCTATCATTAGTATTAATGACATTTCAACATGTCTCCATCAAAACATTTCACTTATTCTACTTCTTATGTGCTGAAAATAAAAGAATTCCCCGGCAACAAAGAAGGAAGCAGCAACAAAATCCACTTTCCTCCAGAACTGAATCATCTTCTCTGCTCAGAACGTGCGGATGCAGAGTGAACATCGGGCTCCAAGTTGAAATGACGTCAACAGTAAAGATGTGTTTTACTCATCGAGCTACAGAAGAGAATCTTCTTCCTGATTTACACAGAAACCTTCAGAAACAGATACATGTGCGTCTGTTGGGGACTATTTGCTGCAGCGGATGAATCCACAGTCGGAGCTCTGTGGTTTCATCAGTAACAGCAGGTACGAGCACTAAGTTCCACTTCATGTCACATGATCAACATGTGTTACTCAGGATTTTGTGACCACACGTGTTTGTGTATTTGTGTCGTCACCAGCGTGATCATTACCTTTTATCCAAAGTAGTGTATTCAACATGTATGAGGGGCCACTCAGGGTTCAGCATCTTGCCCAAGGACACTTCGGGGGGGATTCGGGCCGCCAACCTTCTGGTTAGAGGACAACCGCTCTGCCCCTCACGTTATAGAATGTGCACGTTATAGAATGTGCACGTTATAGAATGTGCACGTTATAGAACGTTTCTCCTGCAGAATCCCATCTGAGCTCTAACATCTGGATGAACAGTGATCAGGCCTCACAGCTGATTTCATCACTGAGGCCACACCTCCATCCACTGCTCTGCCCCCCCATCCCGCTGAGCTCAGCACTCTGCCCCGCCCACCCTGAGGCATCATGGGAGCTCACTACAAGGTGCAGTGTCTACAGGAGAATACGATGTTTTTACAGACCAGTCGACCCCATGGTCCGAGAAGCTCCAGGTTGATCCATCGGTTAAATGACATGAAATCACGTTTCTGGTCGATTGTTGAAGTGAAAGTATGAAATGTTTTCTGTCTTCAGCTTCTCACGTGGGAGGATTTGTTTTGTTTGTCTGATTGACAGTAGATTAAAGATCTTCAGACTGTCAGTCAAACAAATCAGCAAAACAACACAGACGACTCTGGGACATTTCATCAGGGAGGTTTCACTTTTTTAACATTAGCAAAGAATCATCAGTGATAGAAATAAAGAGTAAATGAAAACATTTCCCAGTTACAGTATCTTCTCAGGAGTGGGTGGAGACCAAAGCAGAGGTTAAAGCACAGTGGATCTTAAAGGGCCAGTGTGTGTTACAATGTTTTCAAACTTCAAGACTCACAAACTCTTTTTCTTTGCCTTTAAATGATGAACTAAATATTGAAATTTTGTTCATTGACTAGTTGATTAATTGATATTATATATTATATATTTTTCAAATCTCCTGAAGACATTTGTCACTATTTTATATTTAATCGACCAAATAAATGATCATTAATGAATCCATGAAATGAAAACAACTCTTACAAGCAGTGTTTTCATTTCAATAATATAAAACTTGTATAATAGTATAATAAATATTGTATAATATAATAGTTTATCACTAGAACTCTTCAGTTGCTGGTCATTTTCTGACTAACTGCTTCTAAATGTCTGTCAAACGTCATATTTCCAGATGTTATGTAAACAGAACCTCGGCCCTCACTTTGCGTGTGTGGGGATTTAAACATCTGTCAGTTTGTGTGTCTGTGTCTATGTTTAGACATTTTGTCTGGACAGTTGCATAAAGTGAGGTTGTTCAGAGGGTGAAGTCGAATCCCTCGTCTGAACCGATGTGTGACCACGTCAGTTCAGAGGGTGAAGTCGAATCCCTCGTCTGAACCGATGTGTGACCACGTCAGTTCAGAGGGTGAAGTCGAATCCCTCGTCTGAACCGATGTGTGACCACGTCAGTTCAGAGGGTGAAGTCGAATCCCTCGTCTGAACCGATGTGTGACCACGTCAGTTCAGAGGGTGAAGTCGAATCCCTCGTCTGAACCACGTCAGCTGCTTCCTCAGGTCAGAAGATTCTCCCACAGTAAAAACACCAGGTCACCTGGATGAGCTCAGATGATGAACACAGAGATATATACAGAGAGTATATACTGAGATATATACTGAGATATATACAGAGATATATACAGAGATATATATACTGAGATATACACAGAGAGTATATACAGAGATATATATATACTGAGATATACACAGAGAGTATATACAGAGATATATACTGAGATATACACAGAGAGTATATACTGAGATATATACTGAGATGTATACTGAGATGTATACTGAGATGTACACTGAGATATATACTGAGATGTACACTGAGATGTATACTGAGATGTATACTGAGATGTATACTGAGATGTACACTGAGATGTATACTGAGATGTATACTGAGATGTACACTGAGATGTACACTGAGATGTATACTGATATGTACACTGAGATGTACACTGAGATGTACACTGAGATGTACACTGAGATGTACACTGAGATGTATACTGAGATGTACACTGAGATGTACACTGAGATGTACACTGAGATGTACACTGAGATGTATACTGAGATGTACACTGAGATGTATACTGAGATGTACACTGAGATGTACACTGAGATGTATACTGAGATGTACACTGAGATGTACACTGAGATGTACACTGAGATGTATACTGAGATGTACACTGAGATGTACACTGAGATGTACACTGAGATGTACACTGAGATGTATACTGAGATGTACACTGAGATGTACACTGAGATGTACACTGAGATGTACACTGAGATGTAGTTCCCAGTGAGAGAGGAGCCGTCACCAACACACACAGAGAACTGGGATCATAAACATGTGAGACGACCTGAGGAGAAGAGATCAACTCCTCAGGTCTAAACCTCAGATGCTTTCATGTCGAGGCCCAGTTAAATGAACCTGTCCACGTGATGAAGAACCCGTCCGGGGCCACATGCTGGTTACAGCCGCTGCAGCTCACGTCCCGTCGGAATGTACAGAAACACGGATCACGACCCTACTCACGTTCAATCCACGGGTCGGAACGCGGAGCCTCGACGAAGAGATTCGAGCGCAGACTGGTCCTCGGTTAGAAAGCAGCAGCGGAGCTCGTCACATCCTCCAAAGCAACCTGCGCCTGATTGAATGCGTCTGACGGTGGGAAGACAAGCTCAGTGTAGAGAGATGGAGCAGAGGGAGGAGCTCCGCTGGTCCTGATGCTGCGGGGCTGAGGAGGAGGAGGAGGAGGAGGAGGAGGAGGAGGAGGAGGAGGAGGAGCAGCCTCGTTCTCACTTCTTCACTGAGCTGCTGCCCCCTGATGCGTTCAGGAACCCGTCGTACATCACAGGCTGCACAGTGACCAGGATGTGTTCAAGTGAATCGGGAAAAAAAGCAACTCCACTTCAGTCCAGGATTTTACAAACGTATCTTGTGTGATTAATTAGTGAGAACTGTAGTTGTGTATGTTTTGTACAATACGACACAATTCATCCTCTATCATTTATCATTTATGGTCCCGATCACAATGATCATCTCCGGTGCTCGTCTGTGTTTCCATGACACCAAAGAAATGACCTCATCACAAAGTCTTTGTCTTTATAGATCTTGTATTTGTTGGTTGTTGAGAACTGAAGTCTTTGTTGAAACCTATATCAATATCTATAACCTGATTTATGATAAACCACAGGTTTTATGTTATTTAGTTGTGAACTTACATTATTTAAACCCGCAGAAATCAGTATTTTCTTTTGGTCGCCTGTTGGTGGCGTCCTGTCATCTTTGTGCGTGTGTTTGTTTCTCCAGTTCGGAGTCACTTTTTTACGACGCACTGTTTAGACCTTTTTAACTTTGTATTTTAGGCAGATGAAGGATTTTAGAAACGAGCTGAGCAAACATCAGCTCGGCCCTCAGAGACGTTCCTGTGTCGACCGATCGGTGTTGAGGAACTTTTAATTCAGTGTCTTTACCACATTTTATCTCTGGTTTGATCTGTTTTTAATTTGTTTGAGAAGACGACTGAGAATAGTTCAGCTCCTGATTAAACCTCCTGGAATCTGAACAGGAGATGAGACCTCGTGACTTCCCCCCATCACAAACTCTTCTCTTGTCATGTTGGGACCTACAGACCTTTAAACTGCAGCATGACAAGAACATGCATTTTACTTTTGTATTTATGAGAAAACCTGCAATTATTAAATAAAGTATCTGGCATCAGTCTTAATAAAACTGAAATATTTGGATAAATGTTGGATTGTGGCTGTTAAAGGTGAATTCATTTATTTATTTTCCGCTGTAGAGACGGATGCAACATGGCCGACATCACAGACGAGGACGCTCCTGATATAAATATAAAGAGCTCATAAGGTAACAAAAGCAACCTCTGTAATTCTACACTAAATACACAATTATTCAATTCCTATAGATCCCTGAACCCTTCACACCTAAATCCAACATCTGCTTTAATCTCAGCTTTGCTCTCAACTCCTGAGAGAAACATCTGAACATCTGGTGGATGTTCCACTTTCTTCTTTATGTAGAGTTTTTAATTCAGACTGTTAAAACTAACAGAAGCTTGATACCGTGTGTGACATAATAATTCACAGGTTCATTCATTGATTTATATTGCTTCTATAATAACATGGTTATTGGTTTTCTTCCGTTATTTTCATACTCTTACTGTGTTTCTGACCCACATGTAACAGTTTCAGAATCTATTAGAATCTGCACCGTGTTAATCGCTCT